>NW_025784902.1:0-24193 GCF_021130785.1 Homalodisca vitripennis | reverse complement strand
ATACTTATCCTGATAAAATCATAAACTTTAAAAACTAAAATATATAATATAGTATTATGGAGTGAAATAAAATACATATGCCATAGCTTTTAAAACTTTTTATGAAAAGTTTATTCCTATTTGGAATACGTAAAAACACGAATTTAAATCATAAAATTTTATTTGTTAATGTAAATAAACAAACAGGAAATGAGGCAATACTGGGGAAACCATTCCAATTTGGGAAAAACTATTTAAATACATCTTTACTAATATTATCGGCGTCTCTATAGTAATAAATGTACTGTATTTTGAGAAGGACCGACGGTCTATCTGACAATACATCAGGTTGTACAGTAGATGCCTAAATAGTACGATATATTCCGACAATAGAATCCAAATTATGTTTCCTCACAATAGCTCCCCAGGTGGCAGTTCCTTAGTAGCAACAAGAGCCACAAGGGTTTGGGTAAAAATAAACACAGTCAACAACAAATAACTTTGAATTGCTGCTGCAGACGCCTGTTATTCAAACTGGGTAGGATGTAATTCCATTTATCATTTTGCTGAATCTATGTACATCTGCATAGCAAAGTTTGTAAAACCTGTTATAGATCGTGATAAAAATAAGATGTATAGTAGAAATACAACACGAAGTAAAATTATTTTAAATCATGATGTTTATTGGTCTCCAAAATGTCATGTTTTGGGTTTATTTTTGTTTTCTAAATTTTAATATTTTTAAAAGAAGAAACATAAGATGATAAAGCCTTTAATAACATACATTATTAAACTATATATAACATCTGCACATACGCGCATGTATTTTTATTACATAATACTGTTCAAAAAGGTTTTAACGATTAGGGATAAGAATAAATAAGTCGTCAATGAGGGTTTAGCATTTGGTTTTCTTTTTGGAGACTATGATCAAAGTTTTGTTAGCACCAGAGACACTTCCTTTAAACTTTTCCAATAACATCTTATGCTATACAAATCTATAAATAAAAATTATTGTTATTAAATAAAACATTTATTATTGGAGTGTATAACAAAATATTATAGAAACACAGTATTAAAAAAAGTTTTTAAATTATTTGAACTAAGATGAATCTAAATATTGCACATTGTATTAATTCCTGTAATTGTTTTAGTGTTACTCTGTTAAAAAAATACTCCATCATATGGTTAAAATTAATTTACATGAAAACATGAGATAACTTTTAACTATAATGTGCTATAAATAAACTGTAATTTTTTTTACCACAATTAAAACAAAAATAAATAATAAAGCATTAATGGTAATTATTTAATAGTAGTCTAAATATAAAATATGTGTATTACTATCTTGTTTTCAATTTTATAAGTTCATCTCTCTTCTATATTTTTATATTATAAAGATGCGAAGATGGTTGTTGGCTTAACGAATATTTCCAGATATTGCACTGCATTATGTGTGAGTAAAACTCGAGTGGTTAAGCGTAGCTTAAAATAATGACATCACCCCCACTGATACACGGGAACGTTTTGACTGTTTTCACCACACAAAAAACGTTTCGATGCGGAAAGCTCTTCGTTATTGCTTTCACCAGTGGAAATGTCAGAAAATTGAAACTGAACACAATGTAGTTTTCTGTTTGTTTTTACCCTGCGCTTGGAGTTTCAAATTAAATCAACTCAATGTTTAGTTTTAACTTTCGTGTTCATGATACAATCGTACTTTATAAAGTTGCTGTTGTAATCATTGCATTTAAAATTATTGCATTTTTTTATGCATACAATTATTTTTGGAACTGTATTATTGCTCTTGGTATATAATCTTCAAATTAGTTTGTACATTTATTAATGACAATAAATAACAAGTATTTGCAAAATTACAAATCTTTTAAAATTTTCAAGAACATTAACGATTTTTTAAGTTTAGTAAATTTGTAACTAAACCAATACCTTACTACATATTAGAAACAATAGATCTTAGATCAATCCAAGAAAACCAGTACAACCAATGATATCCCTTTAATTATCATACAAAGTAACTTCTAAACATAATACAAAAAATAAATAAATTATGTCTAAATATTTAGTATTTATTAAAATTTATTGCTGAAATGAATTTTTAACAATATTACATTAAATTAAATTTTAAGTTCATGATATATTACTTTTAAAAATTATTTGTTATTTACTGTTATTTAAATTTATTTTCGTATTTATTAGCTTCTACAATTACGAGAAATATTGAAAATAAATAAATAAATCAGACACTTATATATGTTGTATAGATCAGAGTGATTATTCAAAAGACAGGCCCGATACATTTCTCATTAGTTTCATTAGTAAAGAATGACCCATCCATATCCATCTAAATTATAGTAGATTTAGATTTCTTTAGGTTTGTACGATGAGGTTGACAAACAGTATGTACAATTCGACAAGGTCTGGCAAATATACAATTCCTTTGCAGAGTCATTCGACAACAACCAAGAGTTATATCTTTCCTACAACTAAACACATCGAGGGGAAATTAGGAAGATTTTTAATCAATTATGTGATTGCTACAGTATTTTAAACTTTGGTAATGCATTTGTGTTTGTAGCATTTAAATATAGTATAGGGAGGCATTCTTATTTCAGAAATATTTTCCATAAATGACTTTGTTTATGCAGTAGCGTATACAGTTTATTTTTATATGAATGTATATTGATGTATATGCATATATATAGATTTGATATGAATGTAATTATGATCTATGGACGTAATTAATTTGATAAGTATATAAATTATAAAAATTATAATAAATACGAAACAGAATGTTAAAATAAATGTATATACCATCTCTATTAAATTCTTTGTTTCCATGTGGTTGCTGACGATATTAGGTTTAAAAGGATATCAAGACTTCTAAATTTATAGTAACGAATAGCAAAATCGTTATATAGCTTATGAAAAATATATGAAACTCTAATAAACTGTTTTTATTGCACTAAAATTGTGTTGCCTTTAAATATTACCCATGTTTTATTATATTCTTGTACGTAAACTGTTAGCATTGTTGTTATCGAAAGAGGAATGGTAAACCCCTATGAAGAGAATGTGACATAGTCGGAAACTTTTAATTGTTACATATGATACAATGTCCTTATTGACAAAATAAGTAAAAGTATTACTCAAAGTAAGCAGTAAGTAAGCACATATTAGTAACTGAATATAAGAAACAAAATAGTAATGGAACAGTACTTTACCAGTATAAATATATTATAAAATTACATAACTTGTTAATATCATATTTGATAGTTTCTGGATTGATACCCAATATGATTCCGATAAAAAAATTACGTGCAGAAGCTTAAAAAGCCTAGCATATTATAGAGCAGGAGTAAACCACACTATACGTCAAATAACAGGTTTTCAGTGGCTACATGTGTTACTAAGTCCCATTATGAAATAGCACTGGGTTGAAGCTATTTGCTTTACCATTTATTTATTTAGAAATTATATTGTTGCTATCAGCAAAATGGGAAAATTTTGCAAACGCCTTGATATATCCTATGGATATACATGCACCAGCACTGAACATCTATTTGTACTTAATGTGTAAAATGAATTTTTGATGAAAATATAAAAAAAAAAATAATACGTACTGTTTGCTTTGAATACGAAATTATTCACTAATCATCGAGTGGCAAACTTTGCCATTTTTAATCTCGGAAATATTTCCGACTGGCAGTGAGTTTTGTTTTTATTTCCTTTCCAAAAACGGAAACAATCATTCAAGCCACTCTTTAGTAAAAGTGATAATGTAAACAATAAAATTGCGTAATTGTAACAATTTACGTATAAATTAGGTAATATAAAAAACACATTTCATCTTATTAATATATAACAAATTTGTTTTTATAAAAAAGTCATATTTGTATTCAATCGTTTTATTTTTGTGGCAAGTCATTACCAGTTAGCGTGAATGTCAGACCACTGCTGTGAGCAAACACAATACACGTCCTCTGGGAATACAACTTCGGATATTTTATTGTCAGTTCAAACTGCACTCTCATATTGAATCTATGTGTTGTAGCACGCGTGACAAGAGTTTATGTATGGATTCAGTTGCATGTGGAAAGTCTTTTAAAAATATTCAATTCTGAAATGGAGAATTTCTGTCACAATGACTTAAAAGCTGAACTAAAAAAAATTATTTTAATACCTTTCTTATTGGACTGTATGGAAGAAATTTGAAGAATTAGAGCATTTCTGCTGGTCATGACAAAAAAATATATATTTTTACGAGTTTTTCAAATATTACGGTGTAAAAACAAAATATTTATATCGGCATTCAGTTTATATTTATTTGCAAAAATCTCTTGATTTACAAACTTGTCGAAAAAAATATATGCGAATGGTGGTATTAATTTCTTGTTATACATTATTAATTTAGTTTTTTAATACCTAAACATTTTGTAACATATTATAAAGAAAAGAATTACAACAACTGAAGTTAACCTACTTCAAAAATTTGATCAACATTACACTCTTGACAAAAATGTCATTGTATTTTGTATGTAAATGGAATTCAAATTAATAAGTTGCAGTAGCCTTTCTGATTTTCAATGAATTGAACGCATATGACATAGAATACTGGGCAGTTTGATTTAGGTTGATTTTCCGTGTCAGTTCATATGGAACTTTCGTTATTTGACCACCTGAACCTGAGAAAAGAGTTTTTTTTTTTTAGTTAATGTGAAACATTCCTAACTATTATTTTCTGAGAGCTATTTGTCATATCAGGAATCTGAATTAAAGAATTTTCAGTCTTCGAGAACAATAAGCCTCTATGAACTCCATTATTTATGGCATG
Organism: Homalodisca vitripennis; assembly: GCF_021130785.1. Taxonomy (NCBI): domain Eukaryota; kingdom Metazoa; phylum Arthropoda; class Insecta; order Hemiptera; family Cicadellidae; genus Homalodisca; species Homalodisca vitripennis. Next base: position 19,362 of record NW_025784902.1, on the reverse strand, counting down.
TGCAGGCCACTGGTTAGATCGTAAATTTTTGCATGTTTTGGCCATTATTTTTTGAAAAACTCCATTCAAAACTTACGTGGTAATGGTGTCTTAAATCATTCTAACTACAATATGCACAGAATACGTTACAAATTAGTTTATCAAATTATGTACTATAAGGTTTGATTTGATTTTGAAATCTCTCGATGTGATTTTAGATTTACCTAAATTTATTCATAGGTTAATAATGATTCATCCCATACCCTTAAGTAGATGAGCAAAGTCTACTCAATACGCACATAAAACTGTGTCATATAAAGTCTTTTTGATATTTGACCTTAAACATGTTCAGTTAAATGCCATTTCATCTTTATGCTCTTTCTAGCCAAAGTTATTGCCAAACAATGCAAAAAATTATAATCGGTAAGCTAAATGCCAATGTCTTGCGCCATATCATAACAATGCATTGCGTGATATATATTTTGTAAGACTTTGAAGTTCCCAGCTAATACATTTATGTAACTTCCTTTCGTGCAACTCTTAATGTCTCTTGGTGTAAGAAAGTAATATTTTTCTACGTGGGAGTATAATGTAAAGGATTATTAGCTCTTAATCCTTTTCCAATCGCGCTAGCGTGATTGTGGAGAGGTTTTCTTCTTTCCATTGTCTATACATGAATAGACCCTTAAAATGACATGTCACAGGATAGCGGTTGTGATTTGAACATTCTAATTTACACACTTTAACCGCCCATTTAAAAGGGGGGTTTAAATACTTTTTACCCTATAAAAGATCCTAAAGATTAATTTAATAAATATTGTGAAGGTTTTAAATTGATATCGCAATCTGTTTTGAATATTTGGCCCGTATCAGGATTTAATTTAAAACGCTTAGATGTAAGGGGTTGTTGCTACACGAAAGAGGTGTAAACTTTTTTATGTTATATTACTTCCCTATTTAAAATTTAATTATGACAGAACATTTTAAAACCCTAAAACAATTCATTACATATTCTGTAACAATGTCTGCTTTCTATCAATTTTTGCAACTAAATGTTAATTTTAGTAAAAAAGAAATAGGATTATGATTTATTTAAAATATTTATTGTCATAATTTAGAGAAATAAAGCATTTCAATCAGAAAATGGCCTATTAAAATACCTACAAATGCAGTCCACAACAATTCAAAACTGTTGTTGGTAGCTCTTACATAGAAAATTCGGGCGGTATCCGGATAACTTCATCTTTAATTGATTGTTTTAGTGACTCATTATTATTGCAGGTAATAGCTATCGTTATTTAAATAGCATCATATAAAAAGTAGTCATTTATGTATAAATTGAAATTTGTACGTAAAACTTATACATAGTTAGTATAGGAAGAGGAGGATCATTGACTTGTCACCAAATGTCTGGAGATACGTAAAGTTAGAGACATGTGGGAGGGGCGCCCAGCCCCGTTTGGTTTGAAATAGTTGATATACTCTTATAGTTGGGGGTAAAATCCATTCTGATTTAATCTGTGTTTAACTATAAAGAAAATTGCTTTTAAATCAAGTGAATTTTGTAGACAGTTATATTAAAGTCTTATATCTGAATCGTAAATGAACAATAAAAGTGCATTAGTGATTTGCAGTATTTACAACTATCGACGTAAAATTAACATACCAACCGTATGGATTAAATAGCTTTCCAATTATTATTAAATCATACACATATTTTAAAATACCCCGAATAATGTACAAATATATACAAATAAATAAATATATATACATCACAATTTACTTGAACTGCAAAAAGTAAGGGTTCTGTAGTGTAGTGGTAGCACACTCACCCGGCAAGTGAGAGATCCAGAATTCGATTTTTGTGTTCATTGAAATTAAATTTGGCTATTTTAAATTTCCAGAAATTTCATCAAATGCATGTAAAAGTGTTTTATATATACATATATAAGTATACATTTTAAAAGATAAGTTGACATGTATCATGTACGTCAATTATTCTTTTTTATACCTCACAGTTTTAGGATATTTAATAGAAACTTGCTTTTCACTTAGTAGGGTACTCTTTGAGTTAACAGAATTGAGTTGGAAGCCAAATGTTATAACTATAATCAGGTTAAAACATAAGTTATATTGCTTTCTCTGGGAGGTTCAATTTACCTGCCTGAGCTACTTCATACATCTGTGCTGATTCTGTATTTAATACTCGAAGATCCAAATAGGTACTTAGATTGGGCAAAATTATAAATGTGTAGGGGTGAGTTGTAGTCTCGTATCCAATCGAAAATACTGTAGATGTATATCAATCGTTATGTAGTTATTTTTAAATTATAACAAACTGTAACGTGTCTATAGTAAGGTAAATTTTTTAAACCAATTACAAATATTTTTGTTTTAGTATAAGAGCGATCAATTGTGTTGTGAATTATAACCCTTTATTTTAAAACTGCAACAAAGTTCCAATAGAATTCAATGATTAAACTCATTACAACTTAATAGAAATTTTAATATAAATAAACACCAATAATAGACAACGCCAAGCTATCTTTTTTACTGTGTTATATATTCTCAATTATTTTGAATTTATAACCCATCAAAAGTTTTACATGTCCAGCCTTAAGATTAACAATGAATCAAAGCATCAATAATTGTGTCCTTCAAGTTCTCAGTGCTAATATTTTCAACACTAACCTCAAAATAAGAATCTTCATTGAATTTCAAAATAAAATGATCTTCTTCTAATATAAAATGAAACAAACAATAAAATAAGATTTCTTCTCAAAATAAAAATCAAACAAATTAAGGTAATATTAATAATTAATATATGAACAAAGACAATGTCCAACCAGTTAAACTCAAGGTTGTATCAATTAAAAACTTACTTATATCCTGTAAATTTCCAATTTACGAGATTATTGAATTATCCAGAATAATCTGCATGGCTTTGAATATTAAATTTAGGAACTTGTAAAAATATATATAGAATATCAGAACATAAAATAAATGTTCTTTATCAGTAGGCTATTCCTGATTTAACCATCTTAGCAATCAAGCAATTTTCTATTTAAATGCTAAATTCAAACTTTTCACAGTACCTCACAATTTCTAGGAGACTTCATCAACTAACAAAAAAATAACTGTTATAGATCAATTAATTTAAACTTCAAACTTTAAATTTTGAAAAGAATTTTAATCTTAAACTCAACCTTCTACCGAAAAATCGATTACGGCAAGAGTAGGCTCTCACTTCTACACGTACTTCTCTCTCTCAACACAGCAAAGACTCCCTTGAAAATCTCCTTCAATCCACCGCAAGGATCTAGAAGTCCCTCCCACCATCTAATCAAAATAACATTGCCCAATCAAAATTGAGCAAACACAATGTCTGAACTGGATTGGTACCTATCCAACGCAGACCTGTATCCTATGCTCAATACCTAGAGACAAAAGGAAGCTTCTAGGCATTCCTCGAACCCGAATCGACAGGAAATTCAACAACTGCTCAAAGGATCACAATTTTTACAATTCACTTATTATATAAAATTTACAATTCTCTTAAATCTTAATGTAAATATTCCTATAAATAATCAAATAATATAGGAAGCATCCTATACAAACTATAAACTTTAAAACAATAATGAAACAAATAATATTTGCACTAATGCTCAAAACATTCCTTCCCACATTCCCTATTTATCACTTTCCCTACTCATGGGTTCTCAAGAGGATTCTGTCCTTACATCCTACTTATCTCCTCCTGATTATTATTTAATAAATTTGAAAGCAATGAATAATATTTTATATTGGTCATTAAAGGGATATTCCATACTAAAATAGTAACTCATTTTAAATTATAGAGAACTGAAATATATTTTTTGGTTTTCTACGCGTATAACATTTACACAATTCGTAGATTTCTTATTCTTACATCCAACAGAAAAATGTAATATATTTATTTCAGTGTCCTAAACAATAACAATGGTATTCTTTAGATAAATGTGATATGTTTTTTTTTATCTGTCACACGTCAATGAAAAGTACTACATAACAGAATTTACTATGTTAACATGTTCAACGGTATAAATATATTCCGAGAACTAACAAATTCAGGGCGCAGACGTAACTAATGCAGGACACGTTACCACATCTATTTCCTGCATACACCTTACGTAATTCTTTGACCTTCTAGAAACCTTTACATGATTTACTTTTACGTATCAATTCTTCTTATTAATTAAAATAATTCTTGATGAAACATTACTCTCTTTGCTCACATTGGATATTTAGTCATTACTCATAGGGTTTATGAATGTTTAGGCGGGCTCTAGTTCACCGTTGTACTTAGTATAACGTCTCAAATCTGAGGCTGATCTGAATGATTATATAACGTGTTTTAAAGAGGTTCAACAAAAGGTTGGCAGCGAAAATGATTAAAAAAATTCTTTGCATTGTTTTGACATTAGAGACAACTAGACTACAAATCAAGTGTAATACAGGCGAAAGTGTTTTCATTGTCTCATCAAGCGCTAGCTTCTGTGACTTTGCAAGATTTCAGACGCCCGCCTTATTAGGAATTTAGGGATTTTTTATATTAATTTAGAACTTTTTAAGAGGTATTAAGACCATATAATTATTTTAATAAAGGTACTGTACACATATAATGCACTTTGCATACAGTTTGCTTTAGACTGCCATACAATCAAACACTTATATAACTGTGCTCTAAACCAAATCGGAAGCAATTTGTTCAACTTTTAATCAATGTACTGTTTCAGCTTACAATAATTCTAAATGTATCTTAGGAAGTTCTGTAATGTAAAGTAATAAAATTATTCACATTTAAAAGTTCTTTTATATTCATATAACCCTCGTCCTTTAGAACAGCCAGTATAAAATACATTTACAATATAAGTTCTGCCCCCTTCGAATTATTAAATGAACCTTACGTCTCATTCGATTTAGTAGTTGGAGGTATTACATTGTTTCACTCTGTACGCATAATATCTTAAAACCAACTTAACATTTATACTTACAATATTGATTAAAATTCATTTCTATATAAATAAGTATAGGAAAATAACAGAGTGAAATACACTTTCAATTAGTTTTAATAAATGTTATTTAGCACTATTAATTTGATCTTATGTGTAAACCATAACAGCAATGAAAGAAACTTACATACAAGCTGAGGAGGATCATGCGGTATTTTAACATTTGACACAGTAAAATACGTATCTACAGACTTAAAATCTTTTTGTATTACGTCGGTAACTAGTTTTTGGGGCGTACTCATACCCGGTATATAACCCGGGATCATTAAATATTAAATCATGTGATCATAAAAATAATTACCTTAAGTAGCAAACCTATTATGTTGCACGTATAAGCAATAAATACAAATAAGAATGTTTAAATTTATATTTTAAGGTGATGAATTTTATTTCTTTATAAATGGCCTTAGATGACTTTACTTTCTATTCGATTAGGTTTCGTAGTTCATTAAACATGATTAAAGTAGTTTTTTTTTACATATAAGTAGATATGAATATGGCGGTTCTAGCTCACTTTCGGAGCCAACAGCAAATCAAGGGAAAAATACTGTTTAAAGGACAATAAACGAATCTGTAACTCACGAATGAAAAATTAACCGAATCTATAGCTGTTTGCTTCTACTTTCTTGAGCTGTGAAATCAATCTATTTGAAATGTCTGCTACGAAATAAACTATAAATTAAAACTTATAAACGGAAATGATGGAATTTGCTAACAATCACTCGAGAAGTCGGGGAGAATGTGAGTAAAACCACATTCTTTTGACGAGGTTCTTCATTTAATTTTCTCCAAATGTACTATAAAATCATCAAAGATTTCAGGCTTAAAATCGTAATCAAATTCAATATCCAAATAGTGAAAGATTATAGGTAAAATCTTCTCATAATAAAACATGTGTATCGATACCTACAAACCTAATGTATTCCTATTGAAATAAGGAAAAATAATTTTTTCAAAAACGGTTATAAGTGAAGATAAGAGTAAAAAATGTTTTATTCTGTTTTTCTAAATTTCTGCTAAAACACAAATTTTGAATTGTTTTTTATATTTACCTCCATATTGCAATTTTGGTAAGCAGATTATTCCAAATTGTGTTATGTTTCTATTTCGAATAATTTTCATTAGGTTTTAGGTCTTTCGTAAAATACAAAATTATAGATATACAAATCTCTAACAGAACTAAATATCTTTTTTAATCAATAAAATTTCTCCTCTATTTATAACACTTGTAACAGTTTTGAGCATTATACTCTTTCGCATTAAACAAAACAGAATTTTTTGTTTATAGAAATGGGAGATTTAAGGGAACTAACCCTCTGACCCTGCCAGAGATATAAATTTTTTTCAGCACAAAATGTTTTATGGTATTTATATTTCATCTACCGAGATTAAAAAGAAATCATTTTATTTTATTTATTCAACTATTTAGGATATTTATGGTCCCCTATGATTACAAAGAATTATTCCGGAAGAAATCGAGAATTTTTTTCCATCCAGGCGAAAGAGAGTAATATTTTTGAAGTTTTAGAAGGAATGAAAGAGAATAAATATGAAAATTATTTAGCAAATTATTTTTTTCTATAAAATTAAATTAAATCTATTTTCTACTAAAAATAGTCCCAATCAAACAACCATTGAAACTTCTCTAAAATCAAAACTTCAGTATTCGTATGCATTTTATTAATTTAAAGAAACTTAACCACAGGAGAATAGTTTATAAAAAACTTCTGTTGAATTACCTAAATATGTTAAACAAATGATTGAAATAATTTTATTCCTTAAGTGGGAAAAAACGAAATCCTTTAAAAATGGAAAAACGAATTCAAGGAAGAACTTTGTAAAGTACTAAAATAGTGTTCAAATGAGCAGATTTAATTACAGGAACAAACCTGTTAGGAATAGTATAAATATGTTTAAATGTAAATAGGAGATTTTTAAAATTATAAATAAATAGAAAAATAAAGAAAAATATTCCGATTTTTTAACAAAATAAAAAACTAAAACCAAGCCAACAAATCTGACATTTGTTTCATCGCTTTTTATGCTAAAATTTTCATTGCGTTATATTTTTGTTGAATATGTTTGAGAAGACCAATTATCCATACATGGACCAAGAAAATTATGCATACACAGCTAGTTTTTTTTTTAACAAGTCCCTTTTGTAAAACAAACATAGATTTAATCAAAAGGAATTTTATAAGAGATCACGCTTTTGTTGTAGAATTTTGGGATAAATTTATAATGTGAAAAAAAACATTTACGAAACAGATTATATTTGTGGTGTGTGGTGTGGTTTCTGGACGAAGAAAAGAGAAACGTTTTTGCCATTCAGCAATTCCATTACGATATAATCGAAAGACATACAAAATGAGTTGTTGTTAGGTTGTGGACGTGCTCGTTTTTGCGAATATCTACTTAACTTCTAAGAAAATTGGGAATGGGAGAAAGAAAGAAAGAGTGTCATATATTTTATTTCAATCCAAACTCTAAGAATTGTGAACGTGCGGCCGTATTTCCCACGACGGACCCTTGGTTTTGCTCACGCCCGTGGAACAATGACCTTGGTTTGCTCCACGGCCGTTGAACAATGACCTTTGACGTATTTTGCCTCACAACACCAAATGAGTACCCTTTTTGCTTTGCTCATGTGCTGTGGTGCGACAATTGAAATCACTGTAAAAAAACACCTTCTTAATTTCTGTAATTAACAAATGAAATCAACTATTATTTCACCAACAATGTTTTTTATAACCACATGTTTAGAATGTCCCCCCCCTACACAAATTTCGACCTAAATCTTCTTTGCATATTTTTCCATTATTCTTCTTTCAAATACAATAAATATAAAAAGGTTAAACTTATAAAATGTGAATGGCAACGCCCAGTGGAACACATCACATTCACTATTTAAACAAGAAAACACAGATCTTCCACAGCAATCTTCTTACATTAATAAAAGTCCATATCTTTCTTTCTCCAACTCACAAATACATTAGAATCTTCCCAAAATAATGAATATATCTTGTTTAAAAAATTTTCATTAAAATAGAGGGAGGTATCATACATTGGCTAGCTATACGTGGGCCAACGCCCCATGCATGAAAAAATTTTTGTTCCCGTTGGCGATAAAACGACTTGATGAAATATTCTGAAGATTTTTATCGATAATTAATAAAAATCGGATTAGTTTATGTCAATCGATATTAAGAAACTGTTATAGTTTTTTTCCAATGTTATATTTAAATAAGTGAAATATCAATATTTATGTTTACTTTCAAAAACCCTTGTTGTTCAAAATACTATGTTAACCGATTTTTACAATGAAAAATTTGGTAACACAACTATTAAATACTTAACTCATTCAAGTACTTAAACTTATCCATTAAGGGCCTAAATTCATACCCCTATTTTCATTTAATATTCATAAAAAAAAATATAAAAAAATTATCAAGAAAAATCTGAAACTTCAAAAACAAGCGAGTTCAACTTAAAAATTTTTCATGAAAAATACACAAAAAATTTTCCAAAAGTCTAACACATCCATCATCCCCTTATCCTTTCTACAAACTCATATCTAGAAGAACTATTGGAGCTTATTTATTTTGATGACAAAATTTGGTATATAGGAAATCAGTAAAAATATTTTTTTAAAAAATCACCACTTTCTTCCGGTTCCATGACCTTGGAAATAGTATTTTTTTTTTTTCCATAATATGCATCCCTATATTATTTTCAAAATTGTGTTTTAAAAATGCAATTTTAAAAAAATGTATACTTTTATCAATGGTTTCCTTTAAACAATTCTGGTCAAAGTTTTTAAATAATTTAAATCCGATGAACTTAATAGTGAAAATAACGTGATGCGATTTTTACTGAATTATCTCTAATATCGGGTTTCTTAATCTCAATCATCAGGCCTTAAAAAAATTTTCCTCAGAAACCACAACCACAATTAAACAAATCGCGTTTTGTAACAGCCTTTTTTCTTTTTTTGAAAATCCATATTGATAATTTATTATGCGTTCTTTTGAACCAGAAATAATTTGTCATACTCTTTGTTTTGTATCAACTGACTATAAATAGGTCCCTATTCGCTTAAAAATTCTTTTAGGATTGTAATACATTTTCCTTATTATTAAACAGTAAACTTATCTTAAAAATTCTTGATTACACTTCTTGATACAATGATTCTGAAAAGACCTCCATGAAATGTTTAAAATTTATTTGTAATTCATCTGGATAATAACGAACCGTTCAATTTTACTTCCCTGATATTTTTTACATCCTCAAAAACCTGATCAAAACCATTTGCGAAAGGATTTTTTTTCTTTGATTATATCCTGTCCCTATCTGTTTTTGAAAACCTATGATATAACGAACTTGGGATTGAAGATAATTGTTCTATAGAATATTTGTAAGTATCGAACGAATAAGTTGGTTATCCGGGAAATTACCCTTTTTTGTTCAATCTACATTGCCAAATCTAGAAAATTAATCATAACAATGTATTTTTTTTGAGACTTTTTGTAAATTTTTCAATTCAATCAACCCTAATTTTTTACTCGTGGTTTTATAATGCAATCCCATTGGAACTCTAATAAAAAAATCTGTAATTGTTATTTTTTTTTGTTTTCCATTCCAACAGGCATAATCTAATTTTTTCCATGTCTTTGTTTGCACGGTCCTTCAAGAAATCACATCATTGTCTTCTATGCCTTCTTTATGAAAACATGTAGATTATAAAATCCTCCCTTTATAGATCGGAATAGTAACATTTTCAAAAATCCTAATCCAAAATGAGGATAAAATTTTCCAGCTGCTTCAAAAACAAACCAAATTTAAAATCTGATTCAAAAGCCATTAGAAGTTTTTTGAGAAATAACATCACTTTTGTTGAAATACGTAAATAGTTCCTTTTAATTGTGCTTAATTTGGCCCCAACAGTTATTTCGACTTCTTCTAATCAATTTTATTGTGTTTTTATATCTTGACTTCAAATCTTAGAAAATCAGAAAACGGTTATAAAATTATCGGATTAATCTATAAACATTATCAAGTTTTTCCAAGATATGCTTGTACACATCTTGTATTTGTTAAAAGTTCCAAGAAAATATAAAACTGGAAGTTAGGAACGAGAGCAAAAGTATTATTATCTCCAAAATCACATATTAAACTTCAGTTACTTTTTAATTCGTGGTTCATTCAAATGTTGTTTTAACTAATTGGATTAGAAAAATTTTTTTTTAAACTGTCACGCCCTGTTTTTGCAATATATCACTAGCAAATATAATTTATTTCCTGTAAGTCCGGCGCGCAGCCCATTTAATAAGAGAAAATTTAGAAAATTTTAAAACATCATTTATAAAGAAAAGATATCATTTTTGATTTCAATCGATGCCTAATGTACGTTTTTTGTATAAGAAAAGATATTAATTTTTTAGTACATGAGATTTAAATTTAATGATCCAGCTACTTCGTGTCATATTCGGGATTCTCTTCCTTAAATTTTTGCGATCTCGGTCACATTATATTCAAATAAAATTTGGCACAGGATAGTAAACCGCTATCCTATAATATTGTATTTCCAATCAACTGTATCACTTTTATTTTCATCCAAAAATTGATTATACTCCAAGTGGTTGATTAGAGACAAAGAACAGACATATAATCTTTTATATTGATAATGTATATGTTTCTTGAAATGACACTCTGGGGAAACAGATTTTTGATTATTTAGCAATAGTCTATACCAATTCAATTTGTTTACGTTATAATCCTCATCAATAATCTTTCGGGATAAATTCATAATTTTAATAGAAGAGAATATCATCCCAATGTTTTCCTTTTGTTCAAATCTCTTTCGGATTGTTGGCATTATAAAAAGGAGTCGATAAGCACTGTAATGCTCCGCCATCTCTAATTTATTAAGAAAAAATTTCAAGTTTTTATAAAAATTGGGGCTCTTTTTTAACCCGTTACATTTCAGCACAATTTTCCAGAAAACTCTTTTAAGTCCATTGATGTTTTTGCATCAGTAAAAATTTTATATCATTTGTTTCAGTTTTTTTTGCCTTACACCCTCACACAATATATTAGCGTCATTTTATATAAGGAAATATTATCATGGCATAAAACCCTGCGGAGGAATACCTATTTCAGTTAAGATCTTCCTCCCACTTATTAAGTTATATTTCTTCTATAAGGTTTTATTTTTGGGGGGGGGAAATTTTGGACAGCATAAGAATCATTGTAGTTTCAACAAAATTTTGAATGACCAATATTCTCAAAAGTTTATTCGTAGCATCTTAAAAACCTAAACCTTATCAAAAGGAACTCTTTAAATCTAGTAAGTTTTTCATTAATTTCACCAACATCGTCCCTAACTGCATTTCTTTTTTTTTACTTGCATTCACATCAAGTTTTTTTTCATAGACTTCCTGTTGTAAAAAATCTTTAACATTGCTGTTTTATGAATTCTCCATAATTTTGTGGGTTTTTTAGTTTCAATTAAACATTTTAATTAGGATCTTCTAATTTGAATCATTTAACAACAACAATCAAATGGATTTAATTCCTTTTTACTAACACTGCCTAATTCTTTTTCCTTTAAAAATCCTAAGGCATTTTTAACATTCGGGATCATGTAATATCAACAATATCGATGTTGTTCTGATAATTTTAGAGGTTTTAAAAATTTGTTCTTTAACAAACAACAAATCATGTGTTTGTTCAATACCAGGTTCGAACACCGACCAATTCTTTTTTTTATTAGCCCAAAACTAACATAATTCTTTTCACACTTTACTCGCATTTCAGTAATTTTTTATCAGCTTATTTCCGATATGAAGACAATTTAAAATTGGTAAAATATTTTTTTGCACCATCTTCAAATTTTCTTTTTTCAATGTGTTATTTATTTTTATCAGCCCAACTTCATTTGAAACTCATGAAATTTGCAAGCTTTGTTATCATATTCTGCTTTAAAATCTTCAATCTCGACAGCAAAACATATCCTGAAATCTGGAAGGTCTTTGGTAAATCAAATTTTCTAACTTTGTTTATCAAACTCCATTTCTCAAAACTATCAAAAATTCAAACTATTATCTACAATTTTTAAATAATTTTGAGTTTTTCCAAATTAACGTCCAAACAAAATATTTTGTGAAATCACATTATTTATTTAAGTAATAATTTTGTGTAACAACTTCTCTTTTAAAAATTCCTTTACCATTACTCAGATTCATTCAAAACAAAATAACAACCATAAATGACCTACTAAATTGGGGGATCTTTTATAGTCCTTGAAATCTGAAGAATCATTTGGTAGTAGACCCGCTTGATTTGTTTTCAAATATTTTTAATCAATTCTATAGGTGGTTTGTCCCGTTTTCTGTGTCCCATTTTTTTTTTTATCAATTCTTTCCAATAACGAAATCAAAATAACATGCATTCTTTATCATTTTTATAATAACCAAATTCCATATGCGTTTTTCCACCTTTCCCAATAATTCGACGTCCTAAAAATTTCCACCACAACTTCACTACAATTACAAATTATCTTAACTTCTTTTTCAGGTTTAACTGTATTCGTCTCAATGAAGATTCCTCTAAAAATGTTATAATATTTTTTTGCAGAATTTCTCTTTTCTTCAATTCCCCGAATGTTTTAAAGGTTTTTTGATTTCCAAAATTTTTTTTTTTAATGTTTGATTTCCAACGTAAATTACCAAAAAAAGTTTTTTTTCATTCTAATCCCAGATCCTGTTAACATCTTCACAACTCTTTATCTAAACCAATTTAAAATGTTTCGAACAATAAGGAATCACATTCATTTTTAAACGATTGGAGCAGCTCCTTACCGAACATAAGGAAACAAACATTTTTTAACAAACTGGAAAATTATTTTCCTCCAAAATACTAATAAATCTTTCAAAATGTCCACCATTTTTAAGTTCCTTTCTAAACTGATTATAATAGAAAAATTTCTAATTCTTGGTCCTTTATTGTTTTTTCTTATGTATTTTTTTTTTTCGGAGTTTTATTGTATTGTACTATTTGTTAAAAAAATTATCTTATCTTCGCCATTTTTTAGTTTGATCTATTTTTAAAATTGAAATACTAACCGGGTATTTTTCTTCTTAAAAAGCGGGATTTTATTTTTTCTTTCTGAACTTTTGTGCTGAAATTGTACATTCACCTCCCATTTATATAGTTTAAAATTTCACAGTTCTCACATCTTTTCGAATTCCCATTCCCTAAGTTTTTCTCTTCTAAAAAACATTGCTCCAGACTGTTTTGTGAAGCGCAACAAATCATTTCAACCTAAAACTAGCACCTTTTGAATAAAAATCTATCCATTGGGCTATTATCCTTGCAAAACTTTATTCTGCTATATGTCTGGAATTTTGGATGTCTATTGTATTAGCAATAAAAAAATATCGTGCTCCATAGCCTTGCTTAATCGTAACTTATTTATACCAGGTATCTCCTCCTTTTTTAGGTCCTTTTTTTGTCCGAGTTTTTTGTGCCAGGACCACCCCAGATAACTCGATAAGTTGGTACGTGGTAATTCTAAAAGGTTAAATTGTTGATAAAAATCATTTCAAGAAAAGTTCCCACTACCCTCAATCATAGATTGAACTTATTGTCCGGCAACAAATTCTGTTTTTATTAAATATTAAATTCCATCAGGTTTTTTCCAATCATTTTCAATCAAGTTTGTTCGAAATAAAATCCCTTAATTGCTTTCTTTATCGTTCACAAAACTTGTTGTTTCCCAGCCCTTTTTCTTGAGCATAAATATAATTTATAATTCCCAATCGAGAGTTTTTGTCAAATCGGTCGATATATCTGTAACTCAATCTTATTATCCATTGTATTTTCCTTTACACCTGATTCCCTCTCGATTTCAGCTTTTTCCCAAATTGGTTTAATTAATTTAATTATTATTTTTTACCTCTACCTTGGACTTAGGCATTTCTTAGTAGAGTGGTTATCAATTATTTTTTGTAAATTGAGGTCCAGATTTTCCCGGTAAAATATCTGATATTACTTTTTTTCAAATCTTCTTCAGAATATAAATTATCTTTTGGAGACGTCATAGTCTGTTAATAATCTCACATAAACCTTGAGTTCCGTCATATGTTTTTTCATTAATAATGATATACATTATGTTTCAAAAATTCACGGGCAAATTTCCCAATCATTTAAAAACTTTTCTTTTTTTTTTATCCCAATACAAACCCAAATTTATCATCTTTTAATCTAGGAAGGAATTTTTTAGAATTTTTCACCAATTATTATATCCGTTTTGTGTCCAGGACTTATTGGTTTCAACTATTGTAGATTCTTCAATGATTCGAGGTCTAAATGGTATTGCAGATGGTAATTTTGGCAATTCATACTCTTCAGATTCTGGAATTGAAATATCGGCAAATTGTCGTACATCTGGAACCAAATTCAATCAAATTTTGATTATCACTTAAAACATTTTCAATTTTGCCCTCAACGTTTTTTATTGCAGAAGTTACAGGTTGATTAATTTTTTGAATAAATTCTTGTTCTTTTTCATCTAATTCGACATCTGTTCTTTAAATTCTTTGATTAATTTCTTTTCGATTTGATTCAAGTGCTTTTTCGCTTCTTCAGATCGTTACGTTCACCATTTAATTAGAAAAATTTTGAAACGTGAACGTGGAACGTAAAACGTGAACGTGGAACGTTTGAAAAACGTGAACGTGGGAACGTAAAAAACGTGTGAAACGGGGAAAGTAAAAAAAATAATAAAAAACGTGGAAAGTGGAACGTAAAAACGTGAACGTGGAAACGTTTAAAACGTGAACGTGGAAACGTAAAACGTGAACGTGGAACGTAAAACGTGAACACGAATACGTAAAACAATGAACGTTCAAACGTAAACACGAAACGTGGAAACATGAAACGGTGGAACGTAAAACGTGAACGTGGAACGTTCAAAAAAAACGTGAACGTGGAACGTTATTTTAAAACGTGAACGTGGAAACGTTTTAAAAGCGTGAACGTGGAACGTAAAAACGTGAACACGAACGTTGAAACATGTGAACGTGGAAACGTAAAACGTGAACGTGGAAACGTAAAAAAACGTGATACGGTGGAACGTAAAAACGTTGAACGGGGAACGTAAAAAAACGTGACACACGAAACGTAAAACATGAACGTGGATGAAACACGAACGTGGTTTGGGGAAAAGTTAAACACGAACGTGAAACATGAACGTGGGAAACGTAAAACGTGAACGTGGAACGTAAAAACGTGGAAACGTGGAACGTAAAACGTGAACGTGAAACACGAACGTGTGAAAACGTAAACACGAACGTGGAACGTAAAAACTGTGAACGTCGGAACGTGAACAGGATTTACCGTTTTTTCTGTTATGTTCATAATGTAAATAAAAATTAAAGATAATATAAAAATAATTGTAACAATTTATTTTATCAAGTTGATTTTGTCATACCAATGAGCTCAGCCATTTATGTTAGAAAATTTATTTCAAATATTTTCCACTATTTATAGGGCTTCAAAAGTTAGAATTAATAGTTAAAAAAACCGTAGTCTTCTTTCCAAACTTTTAATCACACAACTCAATAAAGTGGTTTAAAACTCATATCAGTTCCCACGTATATTGTTTATAAATCTTTCTGGAATAGTGATCGTCTTGTTTATAAAACACACAACATATTCAAATTATTTCTAATAACTTGTGTATCAAACCCTTTTGAAGAAGCATTGGGGAAAAGATAGATACAAGATATGTTTTTGTGACGAGACATTACGAACCTATTCCTTAAGAACGTCTCTGATTTCTCAAATATACCAATCATCAAAAACGAGTAACGAATTGGGTTTTTTACATTGCCTTAACGGAACTATGTCCTCACAGATAAGCATTATAAAAATAGTGATATTTCTTTGCTTAATTTCTTCTCAATATTTTTGAATCTTTGTTGTAAATTTTTCTGTATGCGTCTTGTTCTAAAGATTTACTAAAAACATACAAATTGGAATTAAGGAATCAACCTATTGTGTTAAAATCCTCAATAATAAAAGTTGTTTTTCCACATCCACATGAACCAACAATTAACAATCTGATTGGTTGATCTTTCTTATTTTCTTCCAAACGTTTGAAGTATTTATCAGATCTTTTGGCTTTAAAAATTTCTCCATTTTAAATAAGCGAAACTGAAAGCTGTTCAAGTTGACTTCAGAAAGCTCTAAATTAGTTTTAAACTTGGAACATCCCTAATTATTTTTTAGAGGAAGAATCAAAATTATCTTTATCGGTTTAAGCGGTTTTTATTCTGACAATTTTGTAATAGAATATTAGTGAACGTTCTCCTTAATTGTATAGAGATTTCGTGAGAAGAACATAACAAAAATATTATGGTTTAAACAAAGGATATTACCACTTTCGATCAAATAAAAAATTCCCTTAAAAAATTATCTGAAAAACATTTCAAACCAATCAGATAAATTCTTTAAACTTTGACGAAAAACAAATTTGAAATGCAAAAAACTTATCTCTCTAATAAAATTCAAATTAAAAAATCCACCATTAAGAATAATGTTTTCAGCAATTATTGTAGATTTATTAGGGTTTGTTCAAGAAACTATTGAGCCAAATCAGGTATTATGTAGGAAATAAAACGCCCAAATTTAGATCGTGTGATGTAATTGAAGTAACATTGTAATCTCGTTGAACCTAGTGTTGAAAATCATACCGAACATTTACACAAAGAATCTGAAAATTTTGTACACTTTTTTCCCCAAATGGTGCTTATGGAATCAAAAAATCAGTGAAAAAACCGAATATGAAATCGATTATATTCCCAATTAGAAAAAATATTAAAAGTATTCAATAAAAAATCCGTTTTCTAACTATACAAGGACTCTGAGGGAAATTTATTAAATAATGAGAGTAAAACAACAATATAATTTAAAGATTGTCGAAAGAATGATGAAGCAACGGACATGAATCAAGGGGCGAACGGAACGTTCTTCCTTTCAAACTTTCAAAACAATACTATTTTCATTAATGAATATGGCCTTTATTCTCTAAATATATTTACTAGTTTTAAATTTCTTTTCTATCTAAATGGAGTCAGTTGTAGGACCTACTCAATAATAAACTTAGATTTGGAAAACAAACATATTTTTACGATTGTGGATAAAAATAACGAATTTTGGTTAATAGCTATAAAGGATGTTTGCAGAAATTTCTAGAATATGGAAAAATACGAAAACAAGCAGTTAGAGAGCATGTTGATTATTTGGATGATAAATTATCATTATTCTGAAATTAATAAGGTGGATTTCATTCGATTGCCCCTTACCTTCTAAACTCAAAAAAAATACTATTTTCATCAATGAATCAAGGACTTTATTCTTTTAATTTGAGATCACATAAAAAAAGAGGCAAAAAATCTTCATAACTTGGGTTACAAAAAGAAGTTTTGCCCTCTATTAGAAAACTTGGTGAGTACAAACTTGGAAAACAAGATATAAATTTTTAGAGGATGAAGTAAAACACTTGCAAATTAAAGATGAAATCAAAACGGAAAATAATCGCAAAACAAAGTGTAAAAATTGAGAATTAATGAAACCTGACCTTGTTTGTAAAGATTTTGCTAAGAAAAAAACGCCATGTGTTTGTATTTATTAAGAAGAATCACTTGTGGGATTATCCTTATTACGTTTATCAGAGCTCAAAAGAGAGAAATACCGAAAATATTGAAAGAACTTGAAATTGATTACCCAGAAATGGAAATTTTATTAAGACATGGAGATCCAAATAGTATAAATCTCTACAACCAAATGAATAGAATACTTTGGAATATTTTATCAAACGGAAATCATTTTACTACAAATAAATGGGCGGCAGAATCTCGACTGATTTATAGAATAACTGACATTTTTTATTTACACGATGAAAATGTTTCTAAAATTTTACTTAAACATTCGAATTATGAAAGTTTGTTTGTAAATGTTTAGCATAACTAGGTAAACAATATAGAATTTTTTTTTCATATTCACAAGGCGTTTCGTTTTTATTAACTTTCGCTGAAAATATTTTTAGCACAATATTTGCAAAAAAGCACTCTTTTCTATCTTTACTATACTGCCAGTAATTAAAATTCAGAAAATATTTTTAATTTCTTTACAAAAGTAAACACTTTTTTTCTTCTAAAGTTAATTTGTCCATTTTATCATATAATTCCTTACCAATAACAGTCTTTTCTATTCTTTTCATTATATAATTCTTTGACACTTTGTACATTTCTTTTGAGACTCCATTTATCTAGAAAAAATATTTACACGTTGAAATATGTGTATAAACTCTCGAATTATGAATATTTTGTCTGTAAATGTTTTTTTGAAGTTAAGGGGAACCATTGAATGATTCGTCACCCACACTCGCTAAGAGTCGGTTTCTTTTGACTGTCTCGTTGAATTCTTAATTCACTATCGTTTACATTATGCTTATTTTTTATCTCTACTATATTGCCAGTCTGTAAAATTTGGTAATATCCGTAATTTGCTTTACAAACGCAACATTTTTTCTCTATCTAACGTTTAATTTTATCTTTTTTATCGTATTATTCTCTCTCATATTTATCTACGACAAACTTTACAATAATAGTATAATCCACCTCTTGCTTCTTTTATCTGGGAGAAAAACTTCGACAAAATACGTTTTAATTCGTGACAATCGTCAGACATTTCTTTTGAGTCCACTCCATTTTATATACAAAAAATTATAGCTTTGACTTTCTCAATTCATATTCGTAAATAACTTCCACTTATTTCTTCATTATTTAATCTTTTTATACTATAAGTTACAGGATCTGTGTTATTATATTTGAATAAATCAAAAAGATTTCTCTTGACCAGATCTGTTACTTATATTTGTTTCGAAAAGAAATGTTGTTTTTTACTAACATTTCTTACATGTTCATTGACTTTATATTTGTTTTTCGTGTGAATTTTCTGGGGATGGAACATACTTGAAAACGGTCTCTAATAACTCCTTTTCTGCACCTCTTTCTTTATCTACGACTTGGGGCTTCATTTTGATTGTGCTGGTGATCCTGTATCGTTATAATTGTTTACGATTTTTTGAAGATTTTATTCGTTCCATTTAAAGTTTTTCATTACTCTCAAAACTTACTTTAATTCTCTCCTTTTGAGTTCTGTTATATCTCTCTACAATACTTGATTTCTCTTCGTTTTCAGTATGATAAATCTTGATGTCGTATTTTCTCAAAACATCATTAAATTCTTTATTTTTAAAACTAAA
>NW_025784901.1:0-24227 GCF_021130785.1 Homalodisca vitripennis | reverse complement strand
AAGTAGGACTTGGCTTTGGGGGATAAATCTGAATGAAGAGCTGGGCACCGACTCCTGAGGTATGGAATAAAAAATCTGAATAACATGTAAGTTTAAAAATAAATTAGATAACAAAACCACCTAAATTTAAAGTAAAGCACTAACTGCAATATTTAAACATCAAAATGTTGTTACATGTATATGAATTTTAAAATTTGTTGGAACTTTTATGCGGGGGCTTCTATCCTCCTATTCTCTTCGTTACGCCACACTGTCTCAAGGTGATACTTTCACTAGAAGACAGGCTAAAGAACGTCCCGTGGCAACTACAACTTTGAAGATTGGATGTATTGAAAAATATGAGTATGTTTTGAGTCGAAAAAACGATTAACGAGGGTACAAAAAGCAGCAAGTCGGATTACTGGAAAAGTAGGGCCACATAATTACTTTTAGGGAATTAAACTAAAATGTAAATATTATTAGTAAGTTTTGAAAAGTTTCAAGTCTGTGAAATTTGTGTGTGCCTGCAATAGGTGATTACACATAAATTTCAAAATACCATTTGATGTGCATAGACATGATTTAGTATCAACGTAGGTCTATTGAAGAGTAAACACAAAGCCTACGAGTAATTAAGGATTTTTCACCGAATTCAACCCCGAAGTGGAATACAAGTATCGGAAGTAGAATGCTTTTTTTTAACTGTACAGTAAGAACCTCGGTTTAACACGAGCCTCGCTTAAAACCGAGACTCCGGTTAACCAGAGGCCGTCCTCGGACCGATTTTTTTTTATTTAAAAAGCAAAAGAAACACGCACAAACCTACGCACGTAGACAGGTAATGAGCGTTTTTATGGAGGTGCTCCTTTTATCCGCAAATACGCACCGCTAAGCGCTGCAATGCGTTAAAACTACTGTACAGTAAATTGTTTGGCAACTGTTGTGTTTTCACTCCGGCCCAAATATTTGCGTAGCTTGAGCGCTTAATCTTTTGCCGAAATGCCATACGGCACTGTCACCCGACACCCCGCTCCGCCCAGAGCAGGCTGCAGGTGTTAGTAACCCGACAGCCGCTCGCCCGCCGTACCAATGCGAACTGTTTCAATGCCCGAGTAACCCGCGACTGAGCCCACCTCGCTCTCCCTGTCCCACACACCCCCGATTCGACTCCCGTAGCTTATTGCGCACTCTAGTGGGCTGTCCCTGCGTGTACAGCTCTCAGCTCGGATGTGTTCGTCGCATCATCGGTCCTGGCACCGAAGACCGCCATTTCGTCTCAGTGTCAGTCCTTTGTTTACTTTTAACAAGTCAAGTGGTCTATCACTGTTTTTTTATTGTGTGTTTTAAGTGCAGTTTTTTTTTAAATTTATTACCCAGTAGTGTGTAAATGAGTGGCTAAAACGCAAACGTGTCCGTTGTGTCCTTAGAGACTAAACTAAAAAGCGATTTTCGTGTCGTCTGGACAATGGGTTGGAGTCAATAAGGAACAGTCGCTAAAAGGAACTTGGATGTTGGGTGAGGTTTTTTAACCGTCGGAGATTGAGAAGGAGGAAAGAGGGCTGAGTTAGAAAAAATGGGGTGCTCAGAGCTTAAATTTTACCAATTGCAATTCCAGGAGAGAAAAAAACGTTTAAAAAGTGTGAGTAATGGAAAAAAAACTTCCGAGGCTTTATTCTTTATGGGATATTATTCGGAAATGAGAGCAAGGGGAAGTCCAAATTAATGTGGGCCTTATTTTTTGCAGGCAAAAAGAGCGCTAGAATTTCCCATAAAATCTTTTGGCGATGGCGATGAACCTTATAATACCAGCTAGTTTTTCCTGGGTGTTAATGCGATGAAGAACCGTTATGGAGTGCGGCAACTTAATATATCTGGGGAAAAAGCTTTCAGGTAATGAAACTGATGTGACAGATTTTTGAAGAAAAAATAAGAAAATTGATTTTGAGTGAGGGTCTTACATCCGATCAAATATTCAACTGTGATGAGACAAGGGCGCTTAAACTTCAGAATGTTGCCACTCAAAAACTTTAGGCCAAGTCAGCAGGAAACAATCACTCCTGGGTATTAAGAAATACTAAAGATCGAGTTACAGTTTTAAGGATGTGCCAATGCTGCAGGAAGTTTGGAAAACTCAAAAACCATTTGTAAATTAGGCAAGTATAAAAAGCCACACGTGCTTTTAAAAATACTAATGTGGACACATTTCCCAAGCACCAAATTACACAAAACCAGAAAAAACGCATGGATGGACCTCGGCGGATTTTTCAAAACAATGGTTTTTTGAGGAATTCGTTCCAGTCCGTTTGAAAGCTTTCTTGGAGAACAAAAAACTCCCTCGCACAGGAGGCCCTTCGTTATATCTATGACAACGACGCATTCGTCCCATCCAGATGCTGATGAGCTATGGCAGCGATGGCAATTAGAGCCTTATTTTTTTGCCTCCAAACGTTACTGCCCTCATCCAGCCCACTAGACCATGGGAGTTTCTAGAAACTTTTAAGCGAAACTACAAAAAGGAGGGCTGTCTTAGGGAAAATCTACTTGGAGAAGCTAGAGGACGGGGCTGGAGTGGTCACTGATTGCTCTCAAGTTACATACACAATGAAAGATGTTTGTCTAACTGGGTGTCAGAAGCTTGGGATAACGTTAGGGATGACACTATAAGAAGGGTCATCATGGCGCAATCTTTTTTCCTTTCGGAATTGAAAAGGCAAGTCCAGCCAAGAGACAGGCTGCTCCTGAAAACCAGGCCAAGAAGCATCGTCCTCCTGAAAATGAAGGAGCATTGTGAATCTTTGTAACCACCTTTCTCCAGTGGCTGTAGCCCAAATCAGTGCAGAGGACATCAGTGAAATGGAATCAATGGAGATGAGGATCAGGCCCTAACCTGAATGAACGTGATTCATTCCAGATGCTCCGAGACCAACCAGAAGATGATGACAAGTAAGTTTTTGATTTTTTAATTTTATGCAGCAACAATTTTTAACATAAAAACATAATCCAAACATCAATTTATTTTAACACAACTCACCAAGCTATATATTGTTACACTTTAGTTAATATGTATCACTTGCCCCCCCAGGCTCGCGTCATCAATCCAAAAACTAATTTTCATTACCAATTTCCAACTGCTGCCTTATATTTTGATTGCGTGTACGGTTACGTAAAACAGAAAGTTTTTTTTTTACAAGCGATGTAACCTTTGATTGGGGCGGACTGAGTAAAAATATCACATAACAGAAAGGTCCTAAGAACGATCGAGGGAAGCACTTGGCATTACATTGAACAACAAGAAACCGCAACAACAAACGATTTAGTTTGGCTGCGACGCTGGCGCAACAGGGCGGCTAGCCTAAGGATCCTCTAATCTGACGTCAAAAAACAATAACATGATTTTCTTTGGGAAAAAAAGATTAGCTTACTTTGTTTATACGTTTGTACAATGTACAGTAAATTAATTTTCATTTCTTTGATTTAATTTTTGGTAAACAGGAATAACTGTACTGTAACTAAACTTCTGTACATTGTGTAGCCTTATATCATACGTATTCAGTTGTGTCAATAAATTGAGTTGTTATATTAAAACAGTGTTTAGTATTGTGAGTGTTAGTCCGTTTCCTCTTCAACGTTTTATTGCGTACTAATACAACATTTCTTGTACTAATAAACTAAACAACAGTTTCAGTTTAATAACTTTTGTTCATGTTTTTAAGTATATCTTGAGCTATTAATTAGTCCCCGGTAACGATTTTTATAGGGTTACGTTCCGTGTTATCCCGAGGTTCGCTCGTATCCCCGAGGTTACCCTCGGTCCCCAATTACCATCGCTGTATTAACCGAGGTTTCTACTGTAGTAGGCTTTTCAGTCCAACCATATGTATGTATATACATGTAAATTTTTTCCCAATAAGCATATTCAGCAAAACAATCACTCTTAAGAGTAAGAAATCAACAAAACCAAGTAATCATCTGGGTTTCAGAATTTTTTCCAACAAAAATTCTGAGAAACCATTATCTATGCATATATTCAATATATACCAAAATTATTTCAAAAGTTGGCTTTAACCTAAAAGGGAATTCAATCTTAGAACCAAACTAAATGAACCCTAATCAAAATCGTATTAGTCAAATTTATTAAACTTGAAAACTAAATGTAATATTTTACATGTAGGACGTTACACAGTAATCTTTAAAAAGCCGGTTTTAAAGATAAAAAAAAAATTGTTTTTATTTATCTTAAAAACTATTAGGTGTTTAATCAAAGCATATCAGAAACAACTTTTTTTGGTACCAAAGTTTTAAACATATTTGGGCTTATTTTTAAGGAAACAGATTTTTTGTTTCCACAGATTGTGGAAACAACTGTTCCTAAAATATAATATAAACTTTTGGGTGGGAGGTGGAGCTGCAATCGGGTTACTGGGGGTAATGTTCGTTGATATGTGCTAGCCATAAGAACAAATTGTACACAAAAATCTACCAAAAATGGAAAATTATTGTGTTCACCCATTATTTTCCATGTTACTGAATACTACTTGGAACTTTAATACTGTCAACCATTATGTTAGAACTTATCAAAATATAAAAAAAATAGTCAGAACAAGCATTAATATATTTTAAATTAACCTGAGATAACACACATATAATTTGGATATAAACCAAACTATTCCTCTTTCCACAACTTTGATTGGGCACCCCTTGAAATCTTAAGAGATATGGATTCGTTTAATTGGCATAACAAGAAATAAATATAGTTTTAACTTTTATTTTATAAGGTAAATTTTTAGAAAAAAAAAACCCTCATTTTACATTCTATGTTGAGAGAAAGTCCAAATTAAAACATTGTTTCCTGAAAAATGGTCCTGAAACTTAATATTGGGTTTTGTAAAACTCGACACAAACAAACGAACATCCCAAACGATATGCAAATAATTGCCTCTGTACCAAGTTTAGTATAAATCTGTAAAGAGTTGAATGGCAGTTCATCATGTTCAAAAGCTCGCCATTTATATCTATATAAGTCATATGTGCATATAAATATTTTGGATTAGTAGTAATTTTTTGGTATTCAGTCGGGGCCATGAATGCGAGAAATGTAAACAAAACCTCCCAATAATTATGTCATGAGAAGCGATTGCAATAGGGTAAGTAGATTACCATGAAAATCTAATACTATAAAACATTGTATTAACACTTTTTTCCTCTACAAATGCATAAAAGGAGACAAAAATCTCTGTTTTCTAAATTTTGGAGGGCACATTTATCTTATAAAATCTTTACAAGAAGTATATCAAAAACATTGAAAGATATGTGACATACCCCGAGAGATACCTAATGTGTGTATAATTAATGACGTTAACGTACTATCTTAATACCAAACTGTATTATTGTAACCAGCGTTAGAAATTTCAGCAATTATTGTGTTCGACCCACTCACATTTTAGTATCATATATTTACTGTATACCTATATCTCTTAAACTTTGTAAAAAAGGACCCTTACAATATATACAAGAAAACGATAAGACAAATTAAAACACTTATTGATTAATTAGATTAAAATTCGGAAAACAACACTTTTTGTTTGAACTGCCAAATTTTAAAAAACTGTTCCGTCTATCTTGAAATTCTTGAAAGAATAAGGTCAAAAAATGAAGTTGTTTAAAATGCCTAATATTTTTATATAGTTACCTTCAGGCTCACTTGGAACAAGTAGGCAGATTTTGTAAACGTAACTGAAGGTTCAGGTAGGAATCCATCCACCAAATGGACACTGCCACTTGTATTGTGCACTATTGTCCATAATAAACACCGAAACCGTCGACAGGTGATGCAGTTATAAGCATCCTTTATGAAAACACTGAGAGTAACTGCAAAATGAACTTCGTATTTTAACAAACACAATTACCATATCTTTTTATAACACCTATTTGTTTCTACTTTTACAATACAAAATAAATTCATTGAAACAAGTTTGAATCTTTATAACTCTTTCATAATTGATATTTATAACAAGTTTAGGCATAAATTATGTTTTAAATTTGAATCAGTCCCTTATTCAATGTACTGGGCCTGAGATAGCCACATTTCACTGTTAATTATCTTTCATAAAGGCCTTTAAAACAATGTGTAACTTAACAAGGTTTCATTTTTCAAATTTCAAATGTTGTTCAAAAATTTTGTGTTTTTTAGGGGCAAAGGGCATCTAACTTGTGATAATAACTGAATGTGGTTTTGTATCCTACAGAGGTATACTGAATTTGGTTTTTTCTGGGTGTAGTTTTTAAAAATTTAATATCGAATACCCATACTATTTATTCACCCTGTAAGTACAGTGCTTGATTTGAGGTGGAACACCACAGAACGGTGTTCAGTTACCTGCAATAAATAAGGAATAATTATAGTGATTTTAGATCTGGGTGCTATGATTGTAGTCTAAAAAGTGAATAATTTGTACTTTATAAACCACATAATCTAGTCTTTCTTCAAATCAATAAAAAAATTTTCTTAAGAAAGAAATCTATTGTCAGCCACATTAGTTTTGGTGGGAAACAAAATGGGAAGGTATCAAAAAGGTTAAAAATTATTAAAATGGGATTTATTTTTCCAGTCAGGCTTGTGAAATTGTTAACCTGACCCGCCACAGGACACATTTTAATATAGTCTTATATCACTGTCAGATACCACACTGTGCAATAAAGAGACAGAAAGTCGTTCCCATTGTATATAGTTGACACAGAAATTAAATATTTATTTACATCTCTGGATGGTTTGGTTTAAGATGTGTCCAAACAAAGACAAAATTATGGATCATGGAAAAAAATTATCAGTTTCATATTTTCTAACCCGTTTGATACTCCCCGTTCCACCAACTTATCTCATGCCGTGGCTCGGCAAATCGATTTTATATTTAGGAGCAGTGAAATTCTTCTAATTCTACAATCAACGATATAAATCCTTTTAGCGTTAATTTGATTAACTATAATAATTATAAAATGTTTGTGAAATAACACTAAATAGAAATTCCGAATTATTTTAATAAAAAATGACCCATTTATTTTAAAATCAAGTAATAAAATAGAAATTCTTAAATAATCTTAACATAACTATTTATTTTTTTTTTTTCTACAGTATTATAGGGATTAAATTTGACAGAAAATTGCAACTCTAATTCTTGAACAATTGACATAAATAACATTCTAAAATATAAGGCCCTATTTTGACTGCACTACACTAAACATGAAAACTTTTATTGCATTGAAAATTACAATAATAAAAACAGTTTAATTGAATCTCTTTTCATAAATTCATTACTAATGTTGGATGATTGGAAAAAATAAAAGGATTACAAAGATTTGCCTTGCCACTGTTGTGTGACATAACGAACAACAGAAAATAGTGATTTTCTGTTGCTGCAACAAAACAATGGATGAATTTTTTGACCATAAATGATGCAACATTTTACACAATACAAATCAATTTAAGTGGTCTTGTACGATTTTAAACTGGTCTACCTGAAAATCTGACAATCTAAAAACTGCGCTGAAAAGCTTTACATCTGGAGTTATAGACTAAAAAGTAGGTATATTTCTATTGGTTTTTACACTGTGCTCAGCCAGCACTGATATATCATGATAAAGAGAGGAACAAACAGTCCTTCATTACACTAAAATGAGCAATCTGGTGAATATGAAATACACAAAGAGTTGATAGTAATCAAATTCTAATATTTGTGAACTGTGCATTAGTTAACAGCTATATCA
This sequence comes from Homalodisca vitripennis, assembly GCF_021130785.1. Taxonomy (NCBI): domain Eukaryota; kingdom Metazoa; phylum Arthropoda; class Insecta; order Hemiptera; family Cicadellidae; genus Homalodisca; species Homalodisca vitripennis. Next base: position 16,487 of record NW_025784901.1, on the reverse strand, counting down.
TTATAGTATTAAAAATTAAAATTATTATATAATAAATAGCCTTTATGATATGTCAACAGTATTTTAATCGCACATTTGTCTAATCAGAGCACCTCATAGTTATTGAGCATTGCAATAAAACTAAAATTACAAATTAAACATTAATGTAAAAATAATTTTTTTAGAAATTCCACAATCAGCAAAGGCTGTTAAAAAACAACTCTAATAAAGATAATATATTACTACAGAAAAATCTTTCATTAAATTTTCATTCCAAAGACTGCCCAAAAGTAATGTTATCATTTCAATACAGTAAGTGGCACTTATTTTTATAATCACATCAATTTGGAACTAATAGTATCAGACATCCACATACCACTTTAGTTAAATAGGCAGGAAAATTAATTTATCAAATGGACGAATACCAACCACAAAACGGAAGAAATATTTTAATAATTAATTATGATCTTATTTTAATAATTATTGGAAACTAGTCCACATGATGTCTTTTATTAGTGTCACTTTCTTCACTGAGACCTCTTCACTCTTCCTCTTCTTGTTTAAATTGTTAGATTTCTGTAAAGGTGCAACATCAAGCTGTAACAAAGAAGAATGTTTTTTTTTTTGTAATATAAATACATAAGCTTACAGGCCATATATAGGCAGCCCAGTGAAATAAATATGCAACAAGTTCAGTCAAATTGGAACTGAAGGGTGGAGCTTCAACAAATGATGAGAAAAACTAATTGTATAGTGTTAAGTTGCTGATAAATCTATTGATATTAGCCTCATGCTACTGTTGGCATGGGCAATCCAACTTTTTAATTCTGCTATCCTCGTGTTATTACGTTTCCAAACAGCTGCTTCATAACATGCCCCACAGCTGTAAAAATGATACACATTGGCCTCTAGTAGTGTTTATTTTAACAAATCCAATGCAAAAGTAGTGCTGTTTCATTGCTACTACACTCTAATGGTCAACTAGAGAACTATTATGAAAAGCTATATGGTGAACTTTTACTGGAACGTTAGAAAAAATGTTTATTTTTTTTAGTTTTACAAGTGCATTTTTGAAGTTGGTATCACAAGTTTTGTATTTTTTATCTTTGTGATTGTGGCTTTAGTCGATATGGGACTGGACTAGTTGTAATAATGATAAGGACGCGTTAACAACTTTAGATTTGTTTGGATGTGCAGATCTGAGTTAGGCATTCAGAAATGTAACTTATCAGAGGAAGACAACGATCGGATGTGGGCTCAATACTTTATTAACCAGAGACCTGATAAAACCAGGATATTCTGACGGCAGTTTAGTAAATGAAGATATCACTAAAATTTACAATGGTGGGCAAGAAACAAGCTACATGTGCTCTGACTAAGGAGCAACGCTGTGCTTGGCTCCGCGGCACCTACACTTTCCGACTACCACTTACTCAAAGGACTGCAGTGAATTTTGTTGTAAACAGTGTATATATTGCATGTTTAGTGTTTAGGAAATTTGTAATGTATCATTAAAATATGTCAAATTACGAGCTTAGGTAAACATTTATACTTTTTTGTATCTATATTTCACCCCCTCCACACTTTCCTTTTCATAATCAGATTTTACTTTACATGCTTAAACAAGTTTACCCACTTTTTATCACATATTTCTAACATGTTTACATGTGTTCATTATGAGAAAATGTCACCAAATAACATCAAAAGTTATTTTACATGGATAACCAAATAAATCTGGCAGTAGGTTATTATAGCATTATTTAAAACTTACCATTTAAGAAGTTACAATAATGATAAACTATGGTTACATTACAGAAAATTCCATAATCTTTACAGCAGATAATCAACTGCCTTGTCACAGAGTACAAAGCTCGATTATAATCATAAGACATGATATCTCTCAAAATCACCAAAAAGGACTGTCAAATACCAACTCATCAGTCATAGCAAGCCTCAACTTGTGCAGTCCTGACCTAGCAACTAGTGTATCTCAATCTACTACCAGAATAAGATATCCCTGGGAGAATAGTTAGAGGGGATCAAATAATATAATGGATATTATCAAATCCGGATAACTTCAGTACTGTGGTAGTGCTCTACCTCCATGATATTGTTTGGCACAACCAGCATTATGCATGAATGTGCTGTAAACAAGAGATTAAATGAAAAATGAAATAAAAAAACAACAAGAGATAACAAGGGTTCTATGATTAATAAACAGTCTAGACAGGCACAGGTTTGAATCAGCTAAATGGTCAAAGAAAGTTTCACAAAAATTAAATACATTAAATTAAATAATATTATTAATTATTTATTAGTTACATACTCAACAAAGCTGGCAGAAGGGGTAACCAAATTTATGATCCTGTTCTCAGAGAAGGATATAAATATAACAAATTAGTAATTTGATTGATCTTAAAACCATGTGTATGACTTCCCATGGCAATTTTATATGACTAATCATATGCTTGTTTATGATTATTGGTGTACTTAAATACAAACCCTGCTCAACACTTGCTAACATTTGTGTACTGTACTTGATGTATGTCACCCAGACATGGAAAACCAACCAGATTTCTGAAAATTTATAGGCAGACACAAAAACAGTTTAGAAAAAATTAAAAAACTTAAAAATTCCCAAAACTTCCTATGACACTGAATTTTAATCAATTGTTTTCTGTAAATTAAATTTGTTTATTTTATTTTTTATAAAAGTACTAACTAAACTTCTGTTAAATACGAGGGGTATTAGAAAAATAAGGTTCCCTATGCCACCAAGACAGAATGCGATATGTTGGAAGAAATCTGGCAACACGGTCTTACTCATCAGCTATCCCTCTCCCTATCCATACCACTCGTGCCTGGCTACGTCCAAACAGTGCCGGCCTAGCTGCCTTCGAAGATGAAGCTCCCTATCGTTGTTACCGCCAGATGCGAAATTCGTTGCTGTGATACGTTTTTTAAATGCAAAACAGATTTAACCTATTGAAATTCATCGTCAGTCAATCGAAGTTTATGGGGAAAAACATGGGCGTTTCACTTTACCCCCGAAACCAAGCAGCAATCACGTGAATGGCGTCACTCAACTTCGCCTAAGCCTCAGGGGCGGTCTTACTTTCAAGGCCGTACGGGTAGTGGCGACCCCGAGGTACCCTAGCTAATGCTCCAGATCCCTTCTCTTCTTGTTCTGGAGGCCTTTGGCTGGCACACTCTCTCTATGTGTCAGCCTATCTCTCTTCTTCACTCTCTTCTATCTGAGGTAAAGTTCCTCAACTCTTCGATCTAGTTTCCCTTTCATTTCTCCCACTAGGGGCCAAGCCACGGTGGAACAGCGTAGGCCAGGGCTGAATGGCTGGTGGCAAACCATCTATACTATGCGGACTCTGGACTACCGGCGACCCTCCAGTTTAAAAGCAGCTTACCCAGGCATGCGGGGCTCTGTCTGGGCGGACCTTCCATTCCCTAGCTTCTCGTGGGAAACAACATGGAAAGAAGCCAAAAACAAAAAACAAAACAAACCAACCCTTGAAACAGTTCCTGAAGCTGTTTCTAACCTACCTCTTCCTGCTGAGGTAGCTCCTGAAGCTACCTCGCACATACCACCACCTGGCAACACAACTCAAGAGGTTTGTTATGCCAACATCCCTACCTTCTCCTCAACAAAGTGCCTTAGGAACACAGGAGGTTCCATTGCACACTGAAGCTCCCATACATGGCAAGGCTTTATCTGAGGAAGCAGTACAAGCGCTGAGGAAGCAAAATCCCTTCAAGATATAGAAGATCAGCTCCTCAACAGCCCAAGCACTCCCATGTCTACAGGTACGCTGGATGATGCCACAGAGCAACTCGGCAACCTCAGAATGAAGAGGCCCAATCTCACCACTGCTCAAAGAAGAGAAGCACTAAAGGCTAAACTTCTTGAAAAAGGGTGAAGCTTTTGACCCTTCCAAGTGGAGGAGGGGGAAAAAGAAGAAGAAAAAGAATCCAGAACGGCAGGAGGTCTCAACTCCGGGCCCAACTGCGGGTACCAAGGCGGGGGTGGGGTCGGCCAAACGCCCCAGAGGCACCTTGGTCACCCCGCCCTCCGCTGAGGGACCCGCAAAGAAGGCTAGGAGGGAAACCCAAAAGCCCGAAGCCCACGATCCCGAGGCCTCTGGTAGCAACACCCAAGGCTACCTACAGAGAGGTCGCAGCGATTAAAATGGCCATAGCCCTCGAAGGCTACCCGGAAGCGAAGCTTAGTGCAGAGCAAGGAGAAGCCATCGAGGACGCAATTAATGGAAGAAATCCAACCCCTGGAGGATGGTTCCGTTCCATCGTTTGCGGGCACCTACCTAGAGAAAGGTGTTTTAATTGCTTCCTGCATCAACGAGCACACCAAACGTTGGCTGGAAGAAGTTATCCAAAGAATAAAACCTCTGGGAGATGATATCTCTCTGAGAGTGGGTCTGCGTAAGGACATCTTGAGGTCCACTAGGGTGTTTTTTCCAGAGCTCACCCGAAGCTTCTGAAGAAGACACCTGAAAAGGTACTTGAGATGTTCAATAAGCAGAACCCAACCTGAATGTAAACGAGTGGAAAATCCTTCCATCCAAGCCAGACCCGAAAGGTTACGGATTCGTCTGCTTCCTGGACGAGGTCTGCTACAAGGCTGTGAAGGCTTCCAACTGTAGAGCCAACTTAGGACTCTGGCAGGTCTCAATTGTCTCCTCGACAGTCAAGGACAATGCCACGAGTTCTACAAATCAACCTCCAGCACAGTAGGGCTGCCTCGGCAGCCTTCTGCCAGTTCTTCCTCCAGGAGGGATTTGATCTGGCACTGATTCAAGAACCATGGCTTCACCAAGGGAGAGTGGCGGGCCTAAATGAAACCAAAGGTAAGTTAATTTACTGTACCTCTCTAAGGAATGTCAGAACCTGCATCCTGTTGAGGAGAGGCTTGGATTTTCTAACCCTCAACGAATTCTGCTCCAGAGATCTCACTGTGGGCACACTGACCTGGAAGAATGGAGGTATAGTGCAGAGCACAATTGTAGGCTCCGTATACTTGCCATATGTAAGCCAGGGAACTCCCTCCATCAAGAGACCTAGAGCTCCTCGGTGGAAGAAGCACAAGCCAGACGTCAACAACTTCTTCTAGGTTGTGACGCCAACGCCCATCACTCTGCTGGATGGGGCAGCACCAACACTAACCCTAGAGGTGAGGCACTTTTACAATTTCTTCTAAGTAGGGACCTATTTATATGTAATAAAGGTAACCGCCCTACGTTCGCAACACGAATTAGACAAGAAGTTATTGACATAACAATCTGCACACAAGGAATACTTGGAATGGTTGATAAGTGGCACGTAAGCGAAGAGGCCTCATTATCGGATCACAGGTATATCCTCTTTAACTTGCAAGATGAGGCTGCAGAGGTCCTCTATCGTAATCCCAGGAGGACTGACTGGTTGGGATATAAGTCTGACCTTCAGTCACAGTTGGGATCGGTAGGCGGAAGGGTGCGATGCTTCACAGACATAGATCAGATAGCTTCTGACCTGCAGAATGCTATAATCAATAGCTTCCATGACAATTGCCCATTGCGACGGGGGAAGAGTCGAACCAATAGTAAGTGGTGGACTGCAGACCTCGCTTCGCAAAGGGACTAATGTCAGGAAGCTGTCAACCACATACAATCGCCAAAAGGAGCCCGTATTCCTGGCCGAGCGTCCCTAACTGCATACGAGCTCCTAATATCCAGACCTACAGAGTCCTAGCAATCACAACAAACAAGCAAACTAACAATACAGTTCCCTGGAGGACGCTCGCAGTCTCTCTACACACACCAGAAGGTACAAACCCCATGACGAGTTTACCAGCGCACCCACACGGGCCAGCTCAGACCTGCAAACGCTTCTGGGCTTAGCCTCAAGTCCAAACCGGATCCACTTTGGGAATCTTTAAGGACCCAGGGAGGTCATCACACATCCGGGTCCTAGTGATTCCACCTCAAACTTCTCCATGAGACTCACTTCCCCAATTATTTGGACGCGCTACTCTTTGAGAATGATGGACACTGGAAAGTCTGGTATTCACGAGGCGCAAGCGCTCCACGGCCAAGGCTTGTCGTGGTAGCTGGGGCTCCCCATTGCCCTCAACGACAAGGATTGCTCACTCTCTCTACAACAGCCAACATGGCGGCAATTTCTAAATTCTTTGCCGCCTTTCCAAAATCTGCCAGGAAGGGGATGGAATCTTTCCGGCCCTGCTTCAACAAGGGCCGCGAAATCTCCTTACCCTTCTATGTTGAACCTACTTCAGGGACGAGCCTAGCCTATGGGTACATACCCACAAGTCTGCGAGTCTCTCAACAGGGGTGGTCTTCATCCCAAAAAAAGGAGAGCGGACTACTCTGTCCTAAATCTTCTTCGTTCCATCAGTTTATCTCCGGTTTCTACTGAAAAACATTAGAAAGACTGGGTGGAGCAGAGCACCTGAAAAAGGAGTTCCTCAGACACTCCCCTTCAAAGCTTCATTCCAGCATACCAACAATGCCTACCAGCAAGGCAAATCCCTGTAATCACAGCAACTGCACCCATTAGACCAGTAGGATTAGCAGGATAGCCTTTCCCGCCAAGGAATTTGGCATTTGCTTCTGCACCTCTCATAAGACATTCGAGCGAAGGAGCTTTCCCGACAATGCCAAATCTCACGGAGCCGAATGGTAACAAGTGAGCACACGACGTGGCCTCGGCCAGCTCTGTGCCTCGGTGGCTTAGGGCAATGCTGTCTCCAGACGATCAGGGCCATCTCAATGAAGTATCCGCTTGGTGATCGTCACCCACAAGAGGATGTCCTCAAGGGAGGGCATCCTGTCACCTTACAGTGGAATCTACTGTAGTAAGATGGTCTTACTTGAGGACCCATAACTAACAACGGAATCTATTGTCCAAGGATTAATGCAACGACATAGTCCGTTATGGTACAGGGAAATACACAAATGTTTTGTTGTTGATATCATGAATACCAACCTTTCAACCTTACACACTGGTGACAGGGAGAGGGACTGAAAGTAAATCCCTCTAAGACAGTAGATGTACCATTCACTAAGAAAAAAGAACCTAGAGTCTCTTTCTAGGCTGAAACTCGCATCCACCAGCTGGAGTGGTCAAAGGAAGTTAAATATTTAGGACTGACTCTAGACCATAAGCTTACGTGGAATGATCAACTTAATAATATCCTCACAAAGCAAAGTGGAAAGTTGGTGGCCGCTCAATAGAACGTCCAGGAGACTTGTATGTGCAGCCTAATCTCATGGGCGAAAAACCCCATATAGCCACATGGTCTTTTACAAAGTACATAAAGAGACTATTTGCATTTGTAAGGCCTCAAATCACTTATGGTTCATTAGTCTGGTGCGGACAAAGGGAATCAGGTAACTGTCAAAGCCAAGCTTGAAAGCTTACAAAGTGCTTTTGGCACAATCTTTGGTAACCGGAGCATTCAGGAGCAGTCCCTCACGACCCTCGAGGTGGCTTTAGGACTTCTACCTCTTGATGGTTCATATAAAAAGCTGAAGCGCGTAAGTCAGCATGTATCGCTTGATGGTTGCTTGGCTTGTGAGATGAATGGCGCGTCTAACTTCGAGCCATGGACGCCATCACTGAGGCTGAAAACCCAAGCGCTATACTCGAAAAATGGTCTCCGACACAATGAGAACGGGAGTTCGTATTCAATAAGCCATTCCACTGTGTGCACTTCTACTTCCCAGAGATGAGTGGAGAATTCGCAAGATAAACATCCCAACCAATAAGAAAGCACAGTCTTTGTCAGGTACACGGATGGCGGCTCCGCTTAAATCAAGGGTTACGAACTGATATGGAGTGTTTAGTACAATCCCCTAGAATACTGCCCCTTAGCGGCAGTTTGGGTCGGAACCTGCTCCATATATCAAGCCGAAATCTATGGCTGTCCAAGCTGTTGCCAACCTAAGGCCTCACCAGAAGTACCAGAAATTGAACATCTTATAATGTCAGACAGTCGCAGCTCTTAAAGCTCTTGACGTCCATACAGCATTCATCCAAAGCTTGTGTGGGAGTGCTTTAACACCCTCTGCAAGCTTGGATCACCGCAACTGTGTGCGTCTTGGTTGGGTACCGGCGCCTCATCAGTCACAGTGGCCAACGAATGCGCCGACAGGCTTGCCAAAAGCGAGCAAGCATGCCATACACCGTCCAAGAACCGAGTTGCTGGTATAAGCATGTCAGAGAAGCCCCCGCTTATCCAAAGTATAAACAAATGGTCAGGAAGACGCAGCACCGCTTGCGGTGGCAGAGTCACCAAGGACAAGCACTACGTCAAAAACTCTTGCCGATTCTAGCTACCGGATTCACCAGATGAGGCTGATGGGCTTTGGAGAGGAGTGATCGTGTTAAGCAAGTGATTGCCTTGATCACTGGACAACGGCCACTTCAGGAAACACTAAACACTCTAGGTTTTACGAAATGAGGACTCGGAGAGTAGACTCTGCAATAATTCTGAAGAGACGCAAAACACTTATTACTGGACTGTGAGAGACTGAGGAGCAAGGAGACAGGCGGACTCTTATTCATGATAAACAAACCAGGGCGAACAGAACCAGACTATATCCGGGGAAAAGCTTCTTAGCCTAATTAAGGCGCGCGACAGATAGGCTTACCCCCTCTAACATCAAAGGGCACACAATAAGCTCAGTTGACGTGTGAGGATCTAGTAATCCACGCCCAATATCCCCGAAAGAAAAAAAAAAAAAAGAAAAAAAAAAAAAAAAAAAAAAAAAAAAAAAAAAAGCGCCGTAAGAAGTTCAAGGCAAACACAATTGGTGCTGGGAAAAGAGTCATGACGACAACCACTTTTGGGACAGGAAGGGCCTGCTTGTCTTATCTGATCGACTTATTTTGCCGTCCATGGATACAACAGTGAAACTCCTAGACAGAGTATTGCAACACATTAAGAAAAACCGAGACACGCTAGCGATCACAAGAAACCCAGCCCGTAGAGGATAAGATTGTCCAGTGGTGTGAGAGGCGTTCTCTTCTCCATGCGCAAGGCCTTCGACCTCATGTCTCACATCACAAAACTCAAGAACTGATGAACAAATCTTTGGCTGGACTATTGCTGGCCACCATCCCCCCCTAACAGCACCAGCAACCTCATCCCTTAAGACAAGTGATTATCACTTATTCCCCAAAATTAAAGGAACACTAGGATGGGCCAACGCTTCAGTACCGATGATGAAGATCTCCAAGGAAGAGGTTAACTCGATTCCTCAATAAGGATTGAGCAGGCTAGAATTCTACAACATGGGGTAGAAAAGATTCTGTCCAGCAATCGTCTCTACTCAAAAGTAGTTTGGAGACAGAAACGGTGATTATGTGGAAAAATAGCTTAACTTTTGAGGTTTAAATTGATGTATAACACTAAGTAGAAATATAGAGCTGTCTATTTAAAAAAAATCATGGGAACCTTATTTTTCTAATACCCCTCGTATTTTAATTTAAAATTTTACTTATTTAATGATTACTTGAAATAAATATAACAAAAAACATAATAATATACTCACACTAGCAGTGACTGAGTTTGTACAAAGCATGTTTTATTGTTGATTCCTGAGCGTCCCTTGTCATATTGTTCCTTGTTGTATTTGTACTGGGAGGCCTGGACAATATCATCAAATGTAACACAAAACATAATAATAATACATCAATTCAAGTCACTCGATATTTACATAATATAATGACATGGAATAATGGAATTGGATAACATGTCTATGTCATTGAAACACTAATGTTAATGTTTTCACTATGATATTAATAATTAATTAAGTATTACATAGTATTGGATAACATGTCTATGTCATTGAACACTAATGTGAACGTTTTTTCACTTAAGATATTAATAATTAATTATATATTTTTTATGTCTTACTTTGATATTGGTAAAGATCCAGTTGAATTGTAAATTAACTTATTCATCTCAAAATTCAAGTGTAAAATTGTATAACCAATTAGTTAATTTTTCAAAACACATATAAATCACTGTATTAATTATATGAGTTACTAGGTCTGCTCATATCTCAAAAACACTATCTTGAATCTTATTTCAATCAAAATTTAGTCATTTATATACTGACCTTAACAACATTGCAGCTTATTTAGATATTAAATTCCTTGTCAAAATTTGTTTTTTTGTATTCAATAATTGTTTTGTTCTTCATTGAATAAATTTTGAGGTGCACCCTCATTAAGTTTGACAGAAAAAAACACTTTCACTTATACTCAATTCATTATTTCATGACTAGTATCAATATTAAATAAATATCAGTCTAATAACTCATGTATCAGCTTACTTAAAATTAGTCAACACACGATTGCTCAATTTTCACTAATATAACAACTAAACAGTACACATTTTAAATACTTACCTCTTCTATCACAGTTTTAATTTACTTTCTTATTATGATCCTTCTAGATCAAATGTACAACACTTTTGGTTCTTATAATTTCACAAAAAAGTAATAAATATATAAACAAATATAAATGATAGACTTTTCATGGACTCCCATTTTAATACACGTTTTGAATGTGGTTTTTTTTGTTAATTTTGAATTTTTTAAACTATACAAATTAAAACTCTACTTATCCAATATAAAATGGTAATACTTATTCTGAAATCATAAATCTCCCTATGGGAGTTGCAATCCTCGTTTTAGGAACATCAGTGGGAAAATCTTAAGCAACAAAGTCTTGTTGCATGGATATTTTCCCAAAATTCTTTGTTAAGGTGAATTAAATTTAAACATTAAAATAATTCAAATTAATCATGGAAAAAATGGCAGCTATATAATGAATTTTCGTAAGATATTCTAGAGATACCAAATAGACCATGTATCATTCGTGTACTATAGGTTTATCCAATGGTAGACTACAAAAAAATTAAATTTTTTAGAGTAAACAGAGGTCCAAAATCTCCAATTAAAATGTTAAGGTACTATTTTGTTATTTGGTATTAGCCGAGACGCCACTATTTTTGGTAAGAGCCTTATTCTTTTCTGGCGAGTATAAATTTTAGTATAAAAAACTACATTATTAAGAATAGAAGCAGACTTTACCTGAAGCTTTACTGTAAATTAATAACATGTCATTACATACACCCCTTAAAAATAACAAATACCGTTAGTACATAGGAACAGAGTGGGCCTCCTTCTTGCCGACATCACTTCCTTTTCAGGCGAGAAAAACTAGAACCGATCATCAATAACAACATGTAATTATTCACAGTAAGTCAAATTAGTCTGTAGCTTCTAAATAATTGCAGTTTTTTTTAGTAGTCCACGGTTTAAAAAAAAACCTCATTCCAAAAATAATTGACCTCTAGTTAATACCTAATAGGGGCCTACAGGAAATGCAAATAATACTCGAAGGTCTAAAAAAAAAAATTGTTTATCACAACAAATTTTCAAGTTTAAGTGTCAATTCGAGAAAAATATTACCCACAATTTCCTGGCATGAGGGCGCGAGATCATCAGGGTATAGGATATGTCATGAGATCAACTGGGATAGCCGTTAAGGAGAACCTTCAAATGGTGTAGATATGGGGCTTACCATGAACCACCAGGTGGCATTCTTGAGATAAAAGGTCCAGGCAGATCCCTGCCTGCAGCATCTACCATTGGGATGGTAGATGGGTGTCAACGAATCTCACACGGGTGGTTTCAAACGGGTTATCTTCACAACAACAATATCTTTCGTTTTAGTGAAAACATACAAGTAGATCAAAATTTATTTCATAACATTAAACATCTTCTAAATGTGAACAATTAAAAGATTGATTGTAAAATTAAAATTTATAATATTTATTTTTTTTAAAATCACCACAAATCTAATAGGTTTATTAAAAAGGAGCAAATCACAGAAACCAAACATTACATACATAATACAGAGCTAATATGATACATATATGAGTTATTTATGACATAAAACTCGGTTTATTCAAGAATGATAATTTATATTTTACAGTCATGAGTATACTACCACACCCACAAGATTGGATAAGAGTATTTTATTCTAACAAAAAAAATTCCAAAAAAACAACTTAAAAAGAAACAAGCTTTATTTGAATTTTATTTATACATATCATTATGAAAACAACGAAATTATACTACTAAAATCACCAAATGAAAATTTTCGTATTAATAAAAGATTAATGTAGGTGTTAGGAAACTTGCCTTTCTGTCACAAATAACTTCCACTGCAAACACTCCTTTTTCAAACGGACTTCCAACAGTTTCCAACGATACCTGAAAACCACTGTTAACTTAGTTTTTTAAATGATTTATTATATTTTGTATCTATTTCAATCAGAGACGGGTTTTTAAAAATTTTAAAATCCCGCCATTGAGCTAGTGCAATAGCGACACACTCCCTCACCAACTGAAGAATGTCATGTCAACTCCTTCTCTCAAGCCTACAAATTTTGATAATGTAACTTAATAGCAAATTATAAGAAGATATTATCATCAAGGACGCAAAAATCTGTTAATTTATTAATCAATTAAAAATCTAACAATTATAAAAAATACACAATAACTTTTTCTCTTAGGACAAGAAGTTGAGGAGAAATTGCAAATTAGTCCTAAAAAAGAACCTTTGCACTACTATCCAGAATTACAGTTTATTCTGGAATGGACGCAAAGAAGGGAAAGCCAACTCTGTACCAGCCTCTCCAGTCAAAGCAAACAGGGAATTGTATTTGCCCTTACATCTAGGCCTAAGACATCCCACAGTAATAGTAGACCCTCATTGATCTACCCTTGCACCCCAATGTCTAGACCATTTATTGCGAGTGTTTAATGGTGTGCCACTCTCTCGGACCATTTAGTAAGGTTGCCCACGGGATTTAAGTGGCACATCGGTTTTTGCGTGTGACCTAGTAGCAGTTTAAACTGCGAAGATATAGACAAAGGTTATAATATAAACCAGCCGGAGTGGTGACACTAGGGGGAACCCTCCTTATACTCAATACTTAAAACTGTAATTCATAAATGAGATTCAGAAAAATCACTCATTGCTTTCACTCATGATGAATTTTTCAGAAATGGATTACAAATCTTAAGGCAAAATAATTTTTGCCATGAAAACACCTATATACAAAATGCCTCACTAAACTTCTGATGAGCCTCACAAAAACTTTCTACCACACTATACATGCACAGTCTATTTTTTTTTTTAATTACATAGGCTACCACACTAATTTCTCTAAAACTACATTAGATGGTGCTTGAAACAGTGCATTACTGTTGGTTTCATTCATAGTAAATATTTTATTAAAAACTAGAATTATACACTATATTTGACAACATAATAATAATATGATAAAATACTAAATTCCATTTAAATAACAACTGGTAATAATTATAATTAATGAATTACTGTATACCCAAAAATAAATAAATTGTTTATAAACCTTTTTTAGCTAAACTTATCTTTTTAAATTTTAGATACTCTGTTGTGGTTGTCAGGGTTGACAAAATAGTGCCACACTACTTCCTTCTGCTTATCGTATGAGGTGAACTAATGGGGAACCTATCGCTGTGTTTTATTTCACCAAAAAGAGATCCTACAAATAAATTCTTCAGCACTGTAAAACCAAGGCAGGCCTCCTGCCTCCCTTTTTGTCCCCTATTTTTAGTGGGAGGAAACTTTGAACTAGCTCTAATTCAAGACTCCCTGGATTTCTGGTGGTCTCATTTCGAGATTAGGTAATTTAATTCATGAATTTCTAAGTATTTGCCTAGGTTCTGTAAACCCAATCGCTAGAACTTGTATTCTAACAAGAAATGGAACTAATTTATCCTTCCTTTGCTGGGCAGCAATTGTTTCTAGGGACATTCAAAACCATCCTTATCGCCTGGGGAATGTCTAGGAGGAGCCTGGTTGTTTTAGCATCACCTATCTCCCCTATAACTCTGAGGCGCTCACCCATCAACTAGCTGCTTGAAAAGTCTGGTTTGAGAATGCTTCATCAGGGCAAACATCAAGGCGCTGTTTGGTGGACGGCCTCAGCTGTGAAACGCCAAATCCACATCACCAAGCTCTGATTGTAACCAGAGATGTGCCATTATTAGACTTCTACCTTGTCAAGTAATCTCTCTTTAGCCTATGTTGGGACCAGACCCTACCTTTGTTTATTAGGACCTAGACAACACATGGGTATATGATATTATTACCTTTAGGTCACTCGGCAGCTTATAGATCTGATTTTCAAGGAAAAAGAATTTACACTTCTTCTATATTCAGATAGAAAATATACTAAATTAAACAGGAAATCAATAACTGTGAAAGATATTTTTTATTCTTACAATATTTTATGATTAAAAATAAAGGAGTACCAAAAAACTTTTTCAAACATTTCTTTTTTACTTTTTTATATGAAGAATATATACATATATAAAATAGTAATCACATTTATTATATAATGTTAATTATTAGTCATACTAACAAACACACCAAAATTTTAATAACTTAATACCTCAAAACTGTAAATAAAAATTTTGGGAAATCTTTTACATATTTAAATAGTATGTTTTTTCCAAGAATTGATTGGTTTCTTCATGGTTACTAATAAAAGAACATCCGTAAATAAGGGCTAATAATTGTCAAAAAAAATAAATTTATGCAAAAAGAAAATTTTTAATGTAAAACCAACCAAAAAACTAAAAATAACTAAGCACTACCGTTAACACAACCATTGCAATGTGAATGAATACTCACTTAACAATTGCATAGTAGTTAGTGTTTTCATTCTATAGCCTTATTTACATATATAAGGTAACCCTGGTAACATTGCGAAACGCCCATAGATTAGCCCTATAAGTTCCCATAGTATTTATCTAATAAATACAATATAAAGTTTAATTCATAACTTTAATTAGATGGATAAATTTTTTAGTACTTTTCAACAAATTAATTTTTAGAAAGGTCCCACATAATGCAGACATTAGGATTTTAGAAGTCTATATATATGGACATTGCGATCGAAAGGATATATGTATATAAAGTGGTGACACCAAACATAATTAGATACCAGTGATATACGATATAATCGATGGTTTGCCACAATCAGATAGTGTAAAGATTTAAGACGGATATCTTAAGGCATTTAGTGATTTTTAGAGAAATCTATTACAACCTGATTTAAAAATGTCCTTCATCGCAATAGTTGTCATTATGGTCACATTCTGATAATTACTTAGAGGTTAGATTTTGGCAAGGGCTGCTAATATAGTGAATACATTTTAAACCCTAAAAAATGAACAAACGTGTTTATAAATAGGTCATTCCATACGAAACTCAACACACCTAAAATAAAAAAATATACTCAACCCCCCCCACCGCCTCAGAAAATGATGATGAAATCATGGTGATGAAGGATCTCCTCTCGGGTAGGGTCCAATAAGCGGACCCGGTTTTTTATAATCGAAATTGGCAAACGATATTACTTAATCATAACATCAATATAAATCCCATCGATACTGATAGAATTATTTTTAAACAACTTAAATAATCAATATGAACATCTGTAAACACTTTCAAATAATACAATTAAGGTAATATTTTATAATTTCCACGTATCAAATTGTGTATTAAAATGGCCGTCAATCTTATGGAAGCTTCACGAAATTGCTTTTAAAAACGATAAAATATGTTTTTTATGGCTTCAGGGATGTTTGGGTTAGTACCTAAGAATCCATTATGTGATATATGTGGAAAGGTAACAAATGTAACTGTCAGAGGAGCGTAACATGGTCGTCTTCAGATGCAAAAAAAGAAAGGTAATGGTGGACACAACTTTAGTAAAAACGTTTTCGTTCTGTACATTTAGTTTAAAAGTTCTGAGTTTCCCTGATTTTTGTTATGTTTCATTTAATTATTTGTTTATCATTAAAATTCACATTTTTTAATTTAAACATATGAATGTTATTACTTTTATATCGATTGATAGTCTATGATTCGATATGCGAATATTCGGTATCGATGAATATATTTCCTTCGATATAAAAAACCGGGTCCGCTTATTGGACCGTACCCTTTCTCCTCAAATAAATTAGGAAAATTAGGAACATATAGGAGTGGTGTAAATTTTTCTGTTTTAAATGCTCTAGTTGGTTTGATGCATAACACAATACACTTTGTTATAAAGGTTTTTTTATGTAATTTTACAATTTTGATTTTCTGAAAAAGTACAAGTTTTTGAGTTTTCAAAATTCCTATAAATAGTTTTTATATTTTTGGTAAGTGATTTTCAAAATGATAGGCACTATGGGTTTATAGTCTGTCCTATTAGTTTAAAAAAGTGGAGTTTTTATGAAACTGTTAGTCAGCCTTCATACTTTGAGAAACATTACATATACCTGAAACTTTGAAACTGTTTTGAGATATAGATGGGAAAAAAGGCTAATTTTCTAATCTTGAAAATCTGGACAACC
>NW_025784900.1:0-15133 GCF_021130785.1 Homalodisca vitripennis | reverse complement strand
CCTACAAAAAAGGTCTCCAAGTGACTTTTTTACTATATTTTCCCTTAGTTTGAAGACCCGCCAAAAACGCGATTTTTATTTTGATTAAGTGAAAATATTGGACATTTTCGCCTAAAAAAGTTTTACATTCCGGGCTTGATAGCGGCTTCTTCTAAACGGTTGGTCGTAACTCAAAACAAATTTTAAATCGCGGCGATTTAGGAAAAATCAACGTGATCTACAGAAAAGGTTCAGTGACTTCGGGAAGTTGGCTGAGCGTTAGCTAAGCGTCGATATAGTAGATAGGGACAGAGGAATATTTTATTATGTTCACAGGACAACAATACCCTCCTACTAAAAAAGGCCCTTGGTAGATTAGAGGTCCCAACAAGTGTTGTCATTAAACCCCCCGGTTAAATATTAACCCCCCCCGGGGACCCCCCGGGATTCCCGGGGATTTCCTGGTTATTAGTTGACTCACTGATTGATAACCTCCTGTACATTCAACACCTGATGTGCGGTTTAACCCCCCTGGTAACATTAAACCCCCCCAGGGAATTTCCTGCCATGACCTCATGTCCGAATTTTACCAGTCACCAAATCTCTTAACCCCCCCCCCCTGGGAAGATCCTGGTATGACCAGATAACCCCCTGGAGACTTATCCCCCGGTAACGTTAACCCCCCCTGGGAATTTGTTCATATGACCAGACAATATCCTGACGAAATTAAACCCCCTCTTGTCTTAACCTCCTTAACATTAATCACCCACCCAGGGAATTTCTCGCCTTGACTAGATAGTCTCCTGGTGATATTAAACCTCCCTGTTCGACTTAAAATACTGCCTTGAGGTCCGGTTTTTATTATGTTTATACTAAACAATTCAAGATAGCTGACCCGTGCAGACTTTTCTCCCGAGCTCATTTCTGGCTAAACCATAGGTCGTAGATCAGAATCTGAGGGCACAATCGAAAGACAAAATTAAATTTCCGACAAGAAAGGTCCAGTCACTTTTTGTCATATCTCTAACGGTTATCTAATATTTATACAACCGCATGTGTAACTGACTGACTGACTGACTGACTCACTCACTCACGTATACTAATTCTAACCTACTTCCAGATGAGTTAGAGACTTGAAATTTGGTACACAGATAGCTTTCCACGTGTAACCACCAGGGAAAATCCCGAAAAGTGAGAATTTTTCATTTTCAAACCCCTCAAAAAAAATTCCCAAAAAATCGCGCGCATTCTTCACCCCTGCAGGCATTTTTTGTAAGCCGATAGCGGGCGAACCGTTGGAGCTAGCTCGGAATCTGACGGAAAATTCATGGTCAGGAATGAAGTGTGAACTACAAAAAAGGTCTAATGAACTTTTTGCTCTATCTTCCATGGTTTAAGCGACAAAACGCTCGAACATTTGAAATTCCAGAGATTTTTTTCGATAAAAATAATGTTTCAAGCCCGATAGCGGCCCGAACCGTTGGTCGTAGCTCAAATCTGATTTGACCCATCAAATTAGCAAATTGCGCGATCTACAGAAAAGGTCCAGTAATCTTTTGCCCTATCTCGATTGGTTTGGCCGAAAAAAACGTGATTATGTACAATTTTGTTGTAACTTTTACGCGAAACTTTTGTTTTTTGGGGTCGGATAGCGGCGAAAACCATTGGTCGGAGGTCAAAATAAGACTAACGTTTTATTTAGGAAATAAGATGACCTACAAAAAAGGTCCAGTGACTTTTTACTATATTTCCCTTAGTTTGACCGCAAAACGCGATTAAGTGAAAATATTGGACATTTTCGCCTAAAAATTTACATTCCGGGCTTGATAGCGGCTAAACGGTTGGTCGTCGTAACTCAAAAACAAATTTTAAACGGGATTTAGGAAAATCACGTGATCTACAGAAAAGGTTCAGTGACTTCGGGAGTTGGCTGAGCGTTAGCTAAGCGTCAATAGTAGATAGGGAACAGAGGAATATTTATTATGTTCACAGACACAATACCCTCTAAAAAAGGCCCAAGTGTGTCATTAACCCCCGGTAATATTAACCCCCCCCCCCCGGGGATTTCCTGGTATGACCTGATAACCTCCTGTACATTCAACCCCCTGATGTGTGTTAACCCCCCCCCTGGTAAACATTAAACCTCACCCAGGGAAATTTCCTGCCATGACCTCATGTCCGAATTTTACCAGTCACCAAATCTCTTAACCCCCCCCCCCTGGGAAGATCCTGGTATGACCAGATAACCCCCTGGAGACTTATCCCCCCGGTAACGTTAACCCCCCCTGGGAATTTGTTCATATGACCAGACAATATCCTGACGAAATTAAACCCCCTCTTGTCTTAACCTCCTTAACATTAATCACCCACCCAGGGAAATTTCTCGCCTTGACTAGATAGTCTCCTGGTGATATTAAACCCCCTGTTCGACTTAAAATACTGCCTTGAGGTCGGTTTTTTATTATGTTTATACTAAACAATTCAAGATAGCTGACCCGTGCAGACTTTTCTCCCGAGCTCATTTCTGGCTAAACCATAGGTCGTAGATCAGATCTGAGGGCACAATCGAAAGACAAAATTAAATTTCCGACAAGAAAGGTCCAGTCACTTTTTGTCATATCTCTAACGGTTATCTATCTAATATATATACAACCGCATGTGTAACTGACTGACTGACTGACTCACTCACTCACTCACGTATACTAATTCTAACCTACTTCCAGATGAGTTAGAGACTTGAAATTTGGTACACAGATAGCTTTCCACGTGTAAACCACCAGGAAAATCCCGAAAAGTGAGAATTTTTCATTTTTCAACCCCTCAAAAAAATTTCCCAAAAAATCGCGCATTCTTCACCCCTGCAGGCATTTTTTGTAAGCCCGATAGCGGGCGAACCGTTGGAGCTAGCTCGGATCTGACGGAAAATTCATGGTCAGGAATGAAGTGAACTACAAAAAAGGTCTAATGACTTTTTGCTCTATCTTCCATGGTTAAGCGACAAAACGCTCGAAACATTTGAAATTCCAGAGATTTTTTTCGATAAAAATAATGTTTCAAGCCCGATAGCGGCCGAACCGTTGGGTCGTTTAGCTCAAATCTGATTGACCCATCAAATTAGCAAATTGCGCGATCTACAGAAAAGGTCCAGTAATCTTTTGCCCTATCTCGATTGGTTTGGCCCCGAAAAAGAAAAAAAAAACGTGGATTATGTACAATTTTGTTGTAACTTTTACGCGAAACTTTTGTTTTTTGGGGTCGATAGCGGCGAAACCATTGGTCGGAGGTCAAAATAAGACTAACGTTTTATTTAGGAAATAAGATGACCTACAAAAAAGGTCCAGTGACTTTTTACTATATTTCCCTTAGTTTGACCGCAAAACGCGATTAAGTGAAAATATTGGACATTTTCGCCTAAAAATTTACATTCCGGGCTTGATAGCGGCTAAACGGTTGGTCGTAACTCAAAACAAATTTTAAACGGGATTTAGGAAATCACGTGATCTACAGAAAAGGTTCAGTGACTTCGGGAGTTGGCTGAGCGTTAGCTAAGCGTCAATAGTAGATAGGGACAGAGGAATATTTATTATGTTCACAGACACAATACCCTCTAAAAAAGGCCCAAGTGTGTGTCATTAACCCCCGGTAATATTAACCCCCCCCCCCGGGGATTTCCTGGTATGACCTGATAACCTCCTGTACATTCAACCCCCTGATGTGTTAACCCCCCTGGTAACATTTAAAACCCCCCAGGGAATTTCCTTGCCATGACCTCATGTCCGAATTTTACCAGTCACCAAATCTCTTAACCCCCCCCCCCTGGGAAGATCCTGGTATGACCAGATAACCCCCTGGAGACTTATCCCCCGGGTAACGTTAACCCCCCCTGGGAATTTGTTCATATGACCAGACAATATCCTGACGAAATTAAAACCCCCTCTTGTCTTAACCTCCTTAACATTAAATCACCCACCCAGGGAATTTCTCGCCTTGACTAGATAGTCTCCTGGTGATATTAAACCCCCTGTTCGACTTAAAATACTGCCTTGAGGTCGGTTTTTATTATGTTTATACTAAACAATTCAAGATAGCTGACCCGTGCAGACTTTTCTCCCGAGCTCATTTCTGGCTAAACCATAGGTCGTAGATCAGATCTGAGGGCACAATCGAAAGACAAAATTAAATTTCCGACAAGAAAGGTCCAGTCACTTTTTGTCATATCTCTAACGGTTATCTAATATATATACAACCGCATGTGTAACTGACTGACTGACTGACTCACTCACTCACTCACGTATACTAATTCTAACCTACTTCCAGATGAGTTAGAGACTTGAAATTTGGTACCACAGATAGCTTTTCCACGTGTAACCACCAGGAAAATCCCGAAAAGTGAGAATTTTTCATTTTCAACCCCTCAAAAAAATTCCCAAAAAATCGCGCATTCTTCACCCCTGCAGGCATTTTTTGTAAGCCCGATAGCGGGCGAACCGTTGGAGCTAGCTCGGATCTGACGGAAAATTCATGGTCAGGAATGAAGTTGAACTACAAAAAAGGTCTAATGACTTTTTGCTCTATCTTCCATGGTTTAAGCGACAAAACGCTCGAAACATTTGAAATTCCAGAGATTTTTTCGATAAAAAATAATGTTTCAAGCCCGATAGCGGGCCGAAACCGTTGGTCGTAGCTCAAATCTGATTGACCCATCAAATTAGCAAATTGCGCGATCTACAGAAAAGGTCCAGTAAATCTTTTGCCCGTATCTCGATTGGTTTGGCCGAAAAACGTGATTTATGTACAATTTTGTTGTAACTTTTACGCGAAACTTTTGTTTTTTGGGGTCGATAGCGGCGGAAAAACCATTGGTCGGAGGTCAAAATAAGACTAACGTTTTATTTAGGAAATAAGATGACCTACAAAAAAGGTCCAGTGACTTTTTACTATATTTCCCTTAGTTTGACCGCAAAACGCGATTAAGTGAAAATATTGGACATTTTCGCCTAAAAATTTACATTTCCGGGCTTGATAGCCGGCATCTCTAAAACGGTTGGTCGTAACTCAAAACAAATTTTAAACGGGATTTTAGGAAATCACGTGATCTACAGAAAAGGTTCAGTGACTTCGGGAGTTGGCTGAGCGTTAGCTAAGCGTCAATAGTAGATAGGGACAGAGGAATATTTATTATGTTCACAAGACACAATACCCTCTAAAAAAGGCCCCAAGTGTGTCATTAAACCCCCGGTAATATTAACCCCCCCCCCGGGGATTTCCTGGTATGACCTGATAACCTCCTGTACATTCAACCCCCTGATGTGTTAAACAACCCCCTGGTAACATTAAACCCCCCCAGGGAATTTCCTGCCATGACCTCATGTCCGAATTTTACCAGTCACCAAATCTCTTAACCCCCCCCCCTGGGAAGATCCTGGTATGACCAGATAACCCCCTGGAGACTTATCCCCTCGGTAACGTTAACCCCCCCTGGGAATTTGTTTCATATGACCAGACAATATCCTGACGAAATTAAACCCCCTCTTGTCTTAACCTCCTTAACATTAATCACCCACCCAGGGAATTTCTCGCCTTGACTAGATAGTCTCCTGGTGATATTTAAACCCCCTGTTCGACTTAAAATACTGCCTTGAGGTCGGTTTTTATTAATGTTTTATACTAAACAATTCAAGATAGCTGACCCGTGCAGACTTTTCTCCCGAGCTCATTTCTGGCTAAAACCATAGGTCGTAGATCAGATCTGAGGGCACAATCGAAAGACAAAAATTAAATTTCCGACAAGAAAGGTCCAGTCACTTTTTTGTCATATCTCTAACGGTTATCTAATATCTAAATACTTATACAGCCGCATGTGTAACTCACTCACTGACTGATATATAGTATACAAATTCTAACATAGTTCTAGAAGTGCTGGAAACTTGAAATTTGGCACGCAGGTACCTTTCACAATATGACCCGGAGGAAAAGTCTGAAAACCGGACTTTTTTACTTTTAAACCCCTCAAAAAAATTCGAGAAAAATTCATGCATTTTTTCACCCTTTGCAGGCCTTTTTTGTAAGCCCGATAGCGGGCGAACCGTTAGAGCTAGCTCGGATCTGACGAAAAATTCATGGTCAGGAATGGAGTGAACTACAAAAAAGGTCCAGTGACTTTTTGCTCTATCTTCCGTGGTTATGCGACAAAACGCTCGAACATTTGACATTCCAGAGATTTTTTCGATAAAAATAATGTTTCGAGCCCGATAGCGGCCGAACCGTTGGTCGTAGCTCAAATCTGATTGACCCATCAAATTAGCAAATTGCGCGATCTACAGAAAAGGTCCAGTGACTTTTTGCCCTATCTCCATTGGTTTGGCCGAAAAACGTGATTATGTGCAATTCTTTTGTAATATTTACGTGAAAAGTTTGTTTTTGAGGTCGATAGCGGCGAAACCATTGGTCGGAGGGCAAAATAAAACACAGGTTAGATATAGGAAATGAAGTGATCTACATAAAAGGTCAAGTGACTTTTTACTCTATCTCCATTAGTTTGGCCGCAAAATGCGATTAAGTGAAAAGATTTGGAAATTTTCGCCTACAAATTTACATTCAGGGCTTGATAGCGGCTCTAAACGGTTGCTCGTTGCTCAAAAACAAATTTTCAACAGGATTTAGCAAATAATGTGATCTACAAAAAAGGCTCAGTAACAATTTGCCCTATCCTCAACGGTTTGGCTGCATAACGCGTTTTAAAGTATTGATTTTTATGTTTTAACGTGATATTTTTAAACTGCCCAGTGCAGTCTTTTGTCCTAAGCTCTGTACTGCCTAAATTATAGGTCGTTAGCTTAAATCTGATGGCATAATCGAAAGACAAAATTAAATTTTCGACAAGAAATGTGCAGTCACTTTTTGTCATATCTCTATCTAATATATATACAGCCGCATGTGAAACTGACTCACTCACTGATATATAGATACAAATTCTAACATAGTTTCTAGAAGTGCTGGAAACTTGAAATTTGGCACGCAGGTACCTTTCACAATATGACCCGGAGGAAAAGTCTGAAAACCGGACTTTTTTACTTTTAAACCCCTCAAAAAAATTCGAGAAAATTCATGCATTTTTTCACCCTTGCAGGCCTTTTTTGTAAGCCCGATAGCGGGCGAACCGTTAGAGCTAGCTCGGATCTGACGAAAAATTCATGGTCAGGAATGGAGTGAACTACAAAAAAGGTCCAGTGACTTTTTGCTCTATCTTCCGTGGTTATGCGACAAAACGCTCGAACATTTGACATTCCAGAGATTTTTTTTTTTTCGATAAAAATAATGTTTTCGAGCCCGATAGCGGCCGAACCGTTGGTCGTAGCTCAAATCTGATTGACCCATCAAATTAGCAAATTGCGCGATCTACAGAAAAGGTCCAGTGACTTTTTGCCCTATCTCCATTGGTTTTGGCCGAAAAACGTGATTATGTGCAATTCTTTTGTAATATTTACGTGAAAAGTTTGTTTTTGAGGTCGATAGCGGCGAAACCATTGGTCGGAGGGCAAAATAAAACACAGGTTAGATATAGGAAATGAAGTGATCTACATAAAAGGTCAAGTGACTTTTTACTCTATCTCCATTAGTTTGGCCGCAAAATGCGATTAAGTGAAAAGATTTGGAAATTTTCGCCTACAAATTTTACATTCATCAGGGGCTTGATAGCGGCTAAACGGTTGCTCGTTGCTCAAAACAAATTTTCAACAGGATTTAGCAAATAATGTGATCTACAAAAAAGGCTCAGTAACAATTTGCCCTATCCTCAACGGTTTGGCTGCATAACGCGTTTTTAAAGTATTGATTTTTATGTTTTACGTGATATTTTTAAACTGCCCAGTGCAGTCTTTTGTCCTAAGCTCTGTACTGCCTAAATTATAGGTCGTAGCTTAAATCTGATGGCATAATCGAAAGACAAAATTAAATTTTCGACAAGAAATGTGCAGTCACTTTTTGTCATATCTCTATCTAATATATATACAGCCGCATGTGAAACTGACTCACTCACTGATATATAGATACAAATTCTAACATAGTTCTAGAAGTGCTGGAAACTTGAAATTTGGCACGCAGGTACCTTTCACAATATGACCCGGAGGAAAAGTCTGAAAACCGGACTTTTTTACTTTTTAAACCCCTCAAAAAAATTCGAGAAAAATTCATGCATTTTTTCACCCTTGCAGGCCTTTTTTGTAAGCCCGATAGCGGGCGAACCGTTAGAGCTAGCTCGGATCTGACGAAAAATTCATGGTCAGGAATGGAGTGAACTACAAAAAAGGTCCAGTGACTTTTTGCTCTATCTTCCGTGGTTATGCGACAAAACGCTCGAACATTTGACATTCCAGAGATTTTTTCGATAAAAATAATGTTTCGAGCCCGATAAGCGGCCGAACCGTTGGTCGTAGCTCAAATCTGATTGACCCATCAAATTAGCAAATTGCGCGATCTACAGAAAAGGTCCAGTGACTTTTTGCCCTATCTCCATTGGTTTGGCCGAAAAAAAAAACGTGATTATGTGCAATTCTTTTGTAATATTTACGTGAAAAGTTTGTTTTTGAGGTCGATAGCGGCGAAACCATTGGTCGGAGGGCAAAATAAAACACAGGTTAGATATAGGAAATGAAGTGATCTACATAAAAGGTCAAGTGGACTTTTTACTCTATCTCCATTAGTTTGGCCGCAAAATGCGATTAAGTGAAAAGATTTGGAAATTTTCGCCTACAAATTTACATTCAGGGCTTGATAGCGGCTAAACGGTTGCTCGTTGCTCAAAACAAATTTTCAACAGGATTTAGCAAATAATGTGATCTACAAAAAAGGCTCAGTAACAATTTGCCCTATCCTCAACGGTTTGGCTGCATAACGCGTTTTAAAGTATTGATTTTTATGTTTTACGTGATATTTTTAAACTGCCCAGTGCAGTCTTTTTGTCCTAAGCTCTGTACTGCCTAAATTATAGGTCGTAGCTTAAATCTGATGGCATAATCGAAAGACAAAATTAAATTTTCGACAAGAAAATGTGCAGTCACTTTTTGTCATATCTCTATCTAATATATATACAGCCGCATGTGAAACTGACTCACTCACTCACTGATATATAGATACAAATTCTAACATAGTTCTAGAAGTGCTGGAAACTTGAAATTTGGCACGCAGGTACCTTTCACAATATGACCCGGAGGAAAAGTCTGAAAACCGGACTTTTTTACTTTTAAACCCCTCAAAAAAAATTCGAGAAAATTCATGCATTTTTCACCCTTGCAGGCCTTTTTTGTAAGCCCGATAGCGGGCGAACCGTTAGAGCTAGCTCGGATCTGACGAAAAATTCATGGTCAGGAATGGAGTGAACTACAAAAAAGGTCCAGTGACTTTTTGCTCTATCTTCCGTGGTTATGCGACAAAAACGCTCGAACATTTGACATTCCAGAGATTTTTTCGATAAAAATAATGTTTCGAGCCCGATAGCGGCCGAACCGTTGGTCGTAGCTCAAATCTGATTGACCCATCAAATTAGCAAATTGCGCGATCTACAGAAAAGGTCCAGTGACTTTTTGCCCTATCTCCATTGGTTTGGCCGAAAAACGTGATTATGTGCAATTCTTTTGTAATATTTACGTGAAAAGTTTGTTTTTGAGGTCGATAGCGGCGAAACCATTGGTCGGAGGGCAAAATAAAACACAGGTTAGATATAGGAAATGAAGTGATCTACATAAAAGGTCAAGTGACTTTTTACTCTATCTCCATTAGTTTGGCCGCAAAATGCGATTAAGTGAAAAGATTTGGAAATTTTCGCCTACAAATTTACATTCAGGGCTTGATAGCGGCTAAACGGTTGCTCGTTGCTCAAAACAAATTTTCAACAGGATTTAGCAAATAATGTGATCTACAAAAAAGGCTCAGTAACAATTTGCCCTATCCTCAACGGTTTGGCTGCATAACGCGTTTTAAAGTATTGATTTTTATGTTTTACGTGATATTTTTAAACTGCCCAGTGCAGTCTTTTGTCCCTAAGCTCTGTACTGCCTAAATTATAGGTCGTAGCTTAAATCTGATGGCATAATCGAAAGGACAAAATTAAATTTTCGACAAGAAATGTGCAGTCACTTTTTCTCGTATCTCGTAACGGTTTGGCCGCAAAATATGCCCTTTAAAAGTCAAAACTTTGGTTAAAACTGGAAAAAAATTCGATAAAAATGGGTCATCTTCTTTTAACCCCCAAGATCCCCTTAATCTGATGCTCCAGAACATTAAACCTTTTCCCCGATAATACCGTTAATCCAGTTAAACGAGTAGATTTCACCCCACATTAGATATTTGCGGAATGATCGTTAGGCACTATAGCCCGTCCAAGTAGTAGATAGGGGACAAAGTGAGATTTTTATTAATGTTTACAGGACACAACACCTTCCTAAAAAATGGCCCATGTTGTCATTAACCCCCGGGTAAACAGCAGGCCCCTCCCCCCGCGATTTCTATTTCTAGTGATGACCAGATAAACCTCCAGATGTAAATCTAAAACCTCCTGATGTCTTAACCGGGTAACATTAAAACCCTCCCTGGAATTTTTCATTCATTACTAGATTAAAATCCTGAGGTAAATGAAAACCCCTGAGATGTCTTAACAGACAGGTAAAACCATTAACCCTCCTACACAGAAGAATTTCATGGGCAATGATAGATAAACTAATCAGTAAATTACAACACCCTGATGTCCTAAACCAACTCGGTAAACATTAACCCCCGCGGAATTTTCTCTGCTCTATGACCAGATAATCTCTTGCAGTAACTTAAACCCCCTGATTTCTTAACCCCCGTTAATATTTAACCCCCGGCAATTTTCTGGGCATGGACCTAAAATAATCTTCCTGATGTTTATCTAAAACCCAACTGTTTAACCCTAAGATACTGCCTTAAGGTCGGTTTTTATTTATGATTATACTTAAAACAATCAAGATCATCTGGGCCGGCCTGGGGGGGCCAGATCTGAGGGCCACAATCGAAAGACAAAATTAAATTTCCAACAAGAAAGGTCCAGTCACTTTTTGTCGTATCTCTAACGGTTTAACCGCAAAATGCCCTCAAAGTCAAAAGTTTTTACGAATCCGGAAAAAAATCTATGAAAAAGGTCAATTTTAAATCCCTTGTCATTTACTTAATGTCCGGACTTAACCAGTCACCGAATTCCGCTTATCCCCGAATTTGCAAGCGTTTACTTTGGGGGCCTGGGGCGTAGCCCCCAGCGAGCCGAAGGCGAGTCTAATATATATACAACCGCATTGTGTAACTGACTGGACTCACTCACTCACGTATACTAATTCTAACCTACTTCCAGATGAGTTAGAGACTTGAAATTTGGTACACAGATAGCTTTCCACGTGTAACCACCAGGAAAATCCCGAAAAGTGAGAATTTTTTTCATTTTCAACCCCTCAAAAAAATTCCCAAAAAATCGCGCATTCTTCACCCCTGCATGCATTTTTTGTAAGCCGATAGCGGGCGAACCGTTGGAGCTAGCTCGGATCTGACGGAAAATTCATGGTCAGGAATGAAGTGAACTACAAAAAAGGTCTAATGACTTTTTGCTCTATCTTCCATGGTTTAAGCGACAAAACGCTCGAACATTTGAAATTCCAGAGATTTTTTCGATAAAAATAATGTTTCAAGCCCGATAGCGGCCCGAACCGTTGGTCGTAGCTCAAATCTGATTGACCCATCAAATTAGCAAAATTGCGCGATCTACAGAAAAGGTCCAGTAATCTTTTGCCCTATCTCGATTGGTTTGGCCGAAAAAACTTGATTATGTACAATTTTGTTGTAACTTTTACGCGAAACTTTTGTTTTTGGGGTCGATAAGCGGCGAAACCATTGGTCGGAGGTCAAAATAAGACTAACGTTTTATTTAGGAAATAAGATGACCTACAAAAAAGGTCCAGTGACTTTTTACTATATTTCCTTAGTTTGACCGCAAAACGCGATTAAGTGAAAATAT
Organism: Homalodisca vitripennis; assembly: GCF_021130785.1. NCBI lineage: Eukaryota > Metazoa > Arthropoda > Insecta > Hemiptera > Cicadellidae > Homalodisca > Homalodisca vitripennis. The sequence continues at coordinate 3,135 of NW_025784900.1, read as the reverse complement.
TGGACATTTTCGCCTAAAAATTTACATTCCGGGCTTGATAGCGGCTAAACGGTTGGTCGTAACTCAAAACAAATTTTAAACGGGATTTAGGAAATCACGTGATCTACAGAAAAGGTTCAGTGACTTCGGGGAGTTGGCTGAGCGTTAGCTAAGCGTCAATAGTAGATAAGGGACAGAGGAATATTTATTATGTTCACAGACACAATACCCTCTAAAAAAGGCCCAAGCTGTGTCATTTAACACCCCCGGTAATATTAACCCCCCCCCCCCCGGGATTTCCTGGTATGACCTGATAACCTCCTGTACATTCAACCCCCTGATGTGTTAGTAACCCCCCCTGGGTAACTAACTTTAAACCCCCCCCCAGGGAATTTCCTGCCATGACCTCATGAGTCCGAATTTTAACCAGTCACCAAATCTCTTTAATAAAACCCCACCCCCACTGGGAAGATCCTGGTATGACCAAGATAACCCCCTGGAGACTTATCCCCCGGTAACGTTAACCCCCCCTGGGAATTTGTTCATATGACCAGCACAATATCCTGACGAAATTAAACCGCACCCTCTTGTCTTAACCTCCTTAACATTTAAAAAATCACCCACCCAGGAGAATTTCTCGCCTTGACTAGTATAGTCTCCTCGGGTGATATTAAACCCCCCTGTTCGACTTAAAAATACTGCTCTTGAGGTCGGTTTTTATTATGTTTATACTAAACAATTCAAGGATAGCTGACCCGTGCAGACTTTTCTCCCGAGCTCATTTCTGGCTAAACCATAGGTCGTAGATCAGATCTGAGGGGCAACAATCGAAAGACAAAATTAAATTTCCAACAAGAAAGGTCCAGTACACTTTTTTGTCGTATCTCTAACAGGTTTTTTAAACCGCAAACATGCCCCTCAAAGAGTCAAAATGTTTTTACGAATCCGTGAACAAAAATCTATGAAAAAGGGTCAATTTTTAAATCCCTTGTCATTTAACTTAATGTCCGGACTTAACGCCAGTCACCGAATTCCGCTTATATTACCTATCCTTATTTTCCCTCTCCGCCCCCGAATTTGCAAGTGTTTACTTTTGGGGGCCTGGGGGCGTAGCCCCCGAGCGAGCCCGAAGGCCGAGTAAGTCCCATACCGGTTGATACAAAGAGTCCCCGATATATTTACGTGGCACTTGGTAGCGATCGCCCATCATTTGATAAACTCATTCCTTTATCACGTCAGAAGAACTCCAGATGGCGTTCCAAACTCTCCACAGCCGCTCACAACTATCGTGTTCTACTCACCCCGTCCACTAAATTATAAAGTCAGTTAGATCAGTTTAAAGAAGTCCGCTTTTCTCCCCACGCAACGACTCCGTTTTCCCTTCTATTTATCCACCGTAATAACTCTAAAACGTAAGAAGGAATGTTAATGAACAGATATATTGCAGTCCATGTACCTTAAACATAGGACCCCTCATATACAAAAATATCCATTATTCTACTCAGGATTATTTGGTATCTTACGTATGCATTCAAATGGTGGCTTTTTAATACCATCGGATTTGTAATTACTAATTTGGATTATACAATACGACTACCACAACTAAACCTTACCATTACATATTGGTAAAATCCTATATTTGGTTCTGAGGCGTTCACAAAGGCGAAACAGTTTTTTATCCTCCAAAACATCGAAATACATGTTTTAATATATTTTTTTCCATTTTTAATAATTACTTAAGATATTTTAACCAAATTTCTATGATTTTGGTAAAAACCTATTTAAATCTAAAATTATGTTATTGAATTGTATTACTCGAATTTATTTTATTGTATTGCATAGTCTAAAAAACAGCAAATACTGTATGACCAAACTATCTAGTTTATACATTATTTTAGGAAAGCTCTAAATCTACGTCTTAGCAAAGGCTGAGTGAAATCACTGTTTAATAGTCATTACTTCTACGATATCCATAAAATAAGTTTACTCACCAAATCTTAAATGCTTTTTGACATTTTTTCCTAAGGGGAAAGAAACCAACAAAAAAGGTTTAAACATAGGAAAACATACGCTTTGGAAAATATTCAAATACATATTTTCTTCTGCCCCTAACAATATGAAAAAGATGTATTAGTTTTTTTTTCGTTTTTTGTGCAATTTGGTCAAAAATTGAAAATAGCATCAATTAATAAATTTTTACATTTCAACCTAATATAATGTTAGATCATTATGTATCTTAACTATGTCCAATCGAACTACATTGAAATTGGGGTCTGATAAGTGGTAATGAATTTATTCTTTATTTTACAAGGCAAAGTTAGGAGTACAAAGTCCTTCCTTAACTTAATCCCCCAAAAAAAAAACCTTAACTGAGTAGTCAATGTGGAGGGATGTTTATCATTTAAAAACCCTAATTACATTTAACAAACACGCTGTAGTTAAATCGTGTTTTTGCTAAATGGAAAATTTTTATACACTGAAAAACTGAACTATTTGTTCAGCACCATAACCGAGTTTTAAATTTAGCAAACATAACATTCCATTCCTGACAAATAAACCCCACACCGAAGTATGCGACACGCGGAAAATAGTTGATCCCCACTAAAGGTAGAAGTGAGCGGTCGGATATAAGACAATTACTCCGCGTGACGCCTGTAATGAAGTTTAACTTTAACAGACCAAGATGGAGCTGTCTGTTGTAACACGCTCTTACCCCCCCTCATGTAACTTCTGCTAATGGATCCGACAGTCACGGGGATAGCGGATTTGATAAAATCTATGAACTTTCATAACAACTCAAATGTGTGCGTGTATGGTTGACTTTAAAGACCAAGATGGCAGTGTTGTGTAACCGCTCTCTTACCCTCCCCTATGTAACCTTTGCTACATGGATCCGACAGTCACGGTATGCGGACTTTGTAACTCTATGAATTTATTACAACTCCCCATGTGTGGTGTATAGTTGACTTGAACAGACCAATGGCAGCGTCTGTGTAACACGCTCTTTACCCTCCTCATGTAACCTTCTGTACATGGATGACAGTCCGGTATAGCAGATTTGTAACTCTATGAATTTCATTAACAACTCCACATGTGTGGTGTATGTTGACTTGAAAGACCAAGATGGCAGCTGTTGTGTAACACGCTCTCTTACCC
>NW_025784899.1:0-26448 GCF_021130785.1 Homalodisca vitripennis | reverse complement strand
GGTTCACAAGATGGCCAAAGATGGCGAAATAAAAGTTATAACTTCAGATGTACCATACGAATAGAAAATATAGATAACCTAGTTATTTATAATATCATTACTCACTTTTATCCCAAAAGGATATATTGGTACTGCGGTTCAAACATCAAACTTGGTTGTCAATCGTTACAACAGTGGATGGAAGATGAAGTAGTAAATGTATGCAGACTAAAGACTAGGCCCACCCCTATGGTTGAATGAAGTAGCTGTTTACTGAGAATTAGCATTGTCACTTCACTCTCTTTACCGTAAACTCTGTGGGCCCACTACAGTTTTTTTCGTGTTCTACATAAAAATCTTAAAATAACGTATATGGTAACAACAGGTTTTAAAATTGCGTTAGTCTTCCTAATTATTCAATTTGTTTAACAATACTAGTACAGTACACTTTATTTTTTAAACCGCAAGTATTCATAATTAATAACTAAATAATACATTTCAATGTACTAAAATATTTATAATACTTTCACTATTTTAAGGATATTAAAAAAATATGTGTAAGCAGTTAGAAATTTTTGCGCTTAACCTTACTATAAATTTTTATGAATATGCGATTATTCTAGCTCCTATTATGTCATGCATTCCAGTTCAGGTTTAGGCAAAACATGTAGAGGGTATACTATAATCTGTATTAACTTACTAAATTAAAATTATGTTGCGTAATTATTATTAAATTCAGTCAATTTAGGAATGTTGTGTGAATAGGTGAAGGTCTACTTTGCAGCTATTTGATTATTTCCGATAACATTCAAGGTAGACTAACGATGTACTATACTATGGATAAAATCCTATTTTATTATGCATAAGCAGATTGCATTACTTGCCCTGAGATGAAACCGGAATAATCAATATCTGGATAGAAGACAAATGAAGGAAACGAAAGAAAGACGTTGAATTTTATAATAGGCGATATTACCCACAACGGGCTGATTCCCAGTTAACTGAAATGAGGGAAATGTGACATCATATTACTAAGTGACCCCTAAAGGGCCCCTTTGTAATAACTTTATCGTCTTTAATCTACAGTAAATTTCTTCTGAGGACAGGAATCACTATTACCATGTTGAATATAAGACATAAGTGAGTAAAACTGTTTAGCATGGTCCCAGTCTTCTATTGACTATATAAGTCGCAAGGTAAGAGTTAGGTCCGAAGCACGGTGGTCACGTAACAGGCTTCGTTGAAGACAAAGATTTAAAAGTTGAAGATCCTTTTTATTTTCAATATATCCTCCATATTAAATCAAATGAACTGTTTAAAAAATTAATGGTTTAACATGCCCATTAACCATAGGGACATAGTGGCAGTCTACTAAGTATTAAGCTTTCGTGACGATCAATAAATAATGTAGTGGTTAAATCATGCACCATCACCCAGATACCCTTATGTTCTATAACTATAGAAATATATCAAGTTATTTAAGCAAAACAAAAACTCATACATATGAAAATGTTACTAGCGAGATTGGCGTCTAATGCAATAACGGCTTTCGTTGATGTTATTAAGCTTTACCAATAAGACCACTGGCAATAACGTGATTTGATAGGGGTGCTGCTAGTATGCATTAGCAATAAAAGTATGTATTAATTTAAACATTTTTGGAGCGTCAAGCAGCAAAAACAGTATAAAACCACACTATATAATACTTTATACTTTATAAATAATATACACTAATAAAAAGGTTATGCAGTACTTTACAGGCTTGGATATCTCCATTTTAATATTAGATATTTAAGGGGCAATAAGAATAATTATCCCTATTAATTATTCGGAGCCCAAAAAACACTCACGCCAAAACAGCACAAGAGTTTGTTGATTGCCTCTTTTTTCCAACCCCCCCCGCCTAAACACTGTGTGCCAGTTTTACCGTATTTGAAAAATAATTGTACCAACATCACGGCTGGTTAATGGTCTCAAGAGAAGTTTGTGCGACACTGCCTCGAATTACTTTCGGGACTGTTTTCGTACGAAACTGCTATATTTCAGTACATTTTCAATATCCTATTATTTTGATGAAGTATACAAAGGAAAGTAATCAAAAGCAGGAAATGCAGTGGAATCTATAGACGAATTATTCGACCATAAAAAAGAATTCAAAACTGTCAACGTCCACGAACAACAGGGAAAAACCCCTTTGGTAACACACTAGACTTTGCCTTCCATGGTATTGCGATCCTCGTCGTTCGTCGCGACCGGAAGAGGGCAAGCTTTACAGCAGGCAATTGATTATTAACCGTGGATGCCGGCACTACATTTCCCCTATCCCAACCTAACCTGCGTGTGGATAAGGAGAGATGAACTAATAATTTAGAATACGGTACCGAAAGTTCCCTAACTATTATACTTAGTAATCATGCACGAATCCAATGTATATTATAAAACTGTGAACCATACCTGCAGGCTCAAACGTCCAGTAGGACATACTATACACAATTCAGTGAACACCGTATGTAACGTCAACATGTTTTCAGCTTGTAATTAATTTAATTAAAACATAGTGAGCCGTGTGAAAATATGTAAACGTATTTTTAAGGCGTAAAACATAAATTACCTAACCTACTGCAACCATTTGTGAGCAGTCGAAAAAAAATTTTCAAGAAGATTGTTTACTTCTGTTAAGGAACAAATATAGAGATTGGGTGTGCGCTCCTTCACATATGATTAGTACTATAAAACGGAAAAGCCTCCCCAGTTTGACAGACAGTAAAAGCTTTTATGATAAGACAGTTTGTTTAGACAACCAGATCGCAGGGGGGGTTTTGACAAATTCAGTTAACAATAATGACTATGGTATCTTATATATCTCGGTCCAACTTGATGTACGACGGCTAATTCCATAAAAGCAGATAAAAATCAGGGTTAAAAATAGCAGGTAGTGCCAGTGATATACAACATCGTAGGTCTGAACTTTGAAAATATACTCGTACATGAAAATTTAAATGCATATTGCTTCAGTAAATAAAATGTGTTTTATCAATTGTATTCTTTGAAAATTAATTATCCGCTGTTGTGGTTTGTAATAATTTTAAAAGTGGTTTGAAACGAGGACAGACAAGGAACGTATAGGTTTGTCTGGAGTTAGCACGTGAATATTCAATTGGGTCTAAATAGATCTCTGTGAGGAGGATTTCTTACCATATTATCCTATTCTTTAAAGGTTTATTCAATGACAATTATTTTAGAGAGGATTATGCCACCGTAGAGTAATAGAGTTTATTTAACCTTTTGTGGTTTCCTTTTTCATGAAGACTGAGATTGATTTCATAATTATATACGCACGAACTGTAAAGAAAGCAAGGAGAATTATTATAAATTATCTTGTGGATACATATAATGAATAAGGATGCTAATAATTCCTTTAAAATATAGATATCTTCGTACAACTTCACAAAACCATTTCAAAACGTATCTATCAAGTCGTCATTTTGGCCGCAATTGGAAAATTGAACGTCGTTTATGTTTTCTGTGTAACCGAAGCAATACGAAGAACAAAAAATAAACTGAAGATAATGAACCTAAAATGCGAATTTCGCTAAACTATATAGATAGGAAAAGAAAAGGTTTTGATAGGCCAGGTGTCTAATGAACAAAAGTGTGTTACAGGTTTAAAAAAGTTTCTTGGTTGCTACACAGCAGGCCAAACAAAAACAACGTAACAAAGTCAAGTGACAGATGTGACGTCAGAGATTTCACTGCAATTAGGGATATCTTTTATTGTCGAGAGGGCAATTTTTGTTTCTCCATATCTCTACACAATTCGTTGGATTTATAACACTTGTTCTATTACCGAATAACTCGTGAAAACAACAAACTACTTATTATGTTGTCAGTTTATGTATTGCTTAATTGTAAACTTCTTTAGTTTTTTTAGAAGAAATATAAATTAACATTAATCACAATTATGAACGAATTAACCATAATTTTTACATTATTTTCTTTTCTTTTGATAAATAAAACAATATGTTAATAAATAAAACGTAAAACTTTCCTTTGAATGCTCCGTATAGGCAATATTTCATGAATAAAATTTATAGATGTACTCGCTGTTTCCCGCGGCTTCGCACGCTTTACGTAAGCCTTGACCATGTATTTGCACTTCTGGTTCAAGTGCATTATATTTCTAACACCGATGTAGAGTTTGCCTTGTTGTCACGATCAAGAAAATCTGTGTATGCTTATTATATAGCCATTATACACGAACATGTATTTTATTATAAAGCGGTCTAACAGTCAAGCTTTAAGTTTAACCATATATCTATCATAAAGACAAACATATATTCTAACTTAGTGCCTTCTAATAGTCTATGGCAAATTAATATTCGTAACTGTCTCGTAAATTGCAGTTTATAGTGTGCAGTCGCTTTGAAAATTGTTATCTTTTACAGCGCCGCCTCGTGGCGAGTTACATCAATGGGCATATCGTATAAACCTTCTCCGTGGAAAAGTGTATATACATACAAATTTTCATAATGATCGGTCCAATAGTTTACGATTCCATAAAGGACAAACACACAAACATTCATTTTTATATATATTTCATGACTGTTTGCCATGAAATAAATTTGAAGAAACTTGTGATCTGCGTCCGGCAATGGTAGCAGCGATCCGGCACGATGATAAATTTGCCCTTGCACTCTAGAATGTTGGCATGTAATTTTCACGCACGATGTTAGTTGCACCGAACGATGTCATTTGAAAAACATGAATTGTATTTGCGAATATTTTCCAAGAAATGCTTCGATTCACGTGTAAAAACCTGATAACAACGTTGATAGTGGTTTTCGGGTGGTGGATGTAATTCTGGCATATAACTTTTCCATTGGCGCAGCACATTCCTGGTGTTTCATTCTTAAATTTAAGGGCGCCACAATACATACAAATTTTATCCATTTTTCCAATGACGACACTTGGATGAAGACTGTAATTCATTATTACTATCATAATAGAATGCAGCAAGATTTAAATCAATGTGCAACGTATCGTCTTGATCGAACGTTGCTTATTCTAAATATTTTGGCAGCCTTCTTTCCCGTTGTTCAGTTGTCTCAGACGAACGGGCCCTGAGTAGTACGTATTCGATTAGTTTCCAACCTCAATTTTCGTTGTTCAGTGATTCCGTCGAACGGGTTTCAGCGGCATGTACTCGAATATTTTTCCAGCCTTAATTACTCGTTGCTCGTCTGATTCTGAGGTGGCACTCGTATTGCTCTTTTCTTCCGAGCATGAGGTGTAGATCGACCAATTGCTTGTCGCTTTGGAGGCATAATTGTACGGGAACAAACGTAAAAAATGCGTTTGAATTTATAAGATGTTAATCAGCACTCCGAATCACATAATGTATCCGATCCAATTGAACCGGCTGTTCACCACACGGATAGATGCTTTCTAACTTTATTAATATTATTAATATTAATCCTTCATAACTATTTAATTGTAACTTACATTTTAAATAATTTGACAGCTCTATATTTTATAATATACAAAGAACAGCTGATTAAAAATTTGAAAAGACGTTAACATATGTTTGCTGCAATGCATTTCTTATGGGTATTTCTGTAACCAGTGGGGCGGAATCCTGAATCGGGAAAGGGATAACATCAATGGGCATAGCATATTAAACCTTCTCCGTGGAAAAATACATATACGTACAAAATTTTCATCATGATCGGTCCAATAGTTTCACGATTCCATAAAGGACATACAAACATTCATTTTTATATATATAGATTAAGCTCTTGTATGTAGTATACCAATGGTCGATATAAGAGAAATAATGTTTTTCTTTGAAAATAATTGGCCATTATAGATGGACATCTTTTAAAAATCTATCGACAACATTTTGCATATTAGTCAATCCATTCAGTAACAGTTCTTTATGAATCAATAGAGGTGTCACATCAAAATATAAAGTCGACGTTATCACTAAATTAGAAATATTAATTACAACTTAATTTACATAATACCATCCGGTAATAGTTTGTCATAAAGTATTCCTCAGCATTACAAATGCTTTGTATTTAGTTGATGATGTATAACCATTAAATAAGTGGATTATCTACCTAACATTAAGGATTATCTTTGATATCTACACTAGAAATAACTCATCCAATTTTATAAGTCATGGAAGGAAAAGTGAGTGGATATATTACCATTTAACAGTCTAAATGATATACCGCACCCTTAGCGTTAGACATAACAAACTATTTGAAAATAATTCCTTGGAACTCGTCTGCATGAATATTCTATCCCATGTGCAACTGATACAACCAAGTAAGCGTACATTACACACGAGTCACGTAAGACGAGTCCGCTGAAGTTGTATGCTAAAGTTAAAACCAATAGCTCAATTAATTCACGAGAAGTCTTGAGGACAGATAGACCAGACATATTTTATATACATCCCACAGTAGGCAACAGAGAAATGTTGTCGGCCATACGAGTGATAGTTTTTAACGTCGCTCATCCATATTCCTTGGATGGACTTAAACCCTCGTACAACTAATTCGTTGTATATAATAATAAGTAGTAGTAGGTTGTTATTCAAACTTAGAAAGGTTTTACAAGATGGAAGAATATTTCCCATGATAATCTTTGATATATAAGAAGGTTACTGGTAAATTTAAAAATGGCGCTTCAATCAAAATCCAAAAATTAGAAGTTAATAAAACATAAATTTATTTTAACTGTAGAACATTTTTATTAAGACAATTCAACAACTTATGATGATTTTAAGACATATTTTTTAAATAATAATTTTATTCCAGGTAGTTTAAAACAATGTTTGTTGTCTCTTATTGTATCGTTGCACCATTGTCTACCCACAAGACCAATGTAAAATATTCGCAAACACTGAGGTAAATACCATGAAGTAATGTTCATGTTCGGATTTCAAGCTACCCTGTGTATATGCAGACATAATTGAACGTTACCAGTTCTCGTCGACAGGCTTTACTGGCCTTCATAGAAGAGATAGAATCTCAATATTAAAATTTCCTGGTAGCTCTCAATACAATAATTATTATTTTGCAACAAATGTATTATAACGAATAGGTTGTTAACGAATAGACAGTGTGTCCACCATAAAGGATTTGGGTGTTACTTCTGGAGTTAATCTCTCGTTTAGCGGATTTAAGCAGCCGTACACATAGGTTGCAGGGATTTATTGCAAGGTCTTCACGTGGAAATAGCGAGTTATGCTGTTATAAAAATATTATATTTCATTATTTGCACCTCAGTTCCTGAAGTATGGAATTCCTTTTTGGTTGCACTACCAACTTGGTTTGATTAATATGTTTGATTCTATCCAGTGAAAGACAAATGCTTAAGTCTGGTGGTGATGTATCGTGTACTGCGTTTTAGGGAAGTGCCACTTCAGGCAGAGCTTTTCCTTCCGTATCTGTAATCTGTTTCTTTTTGTATTGTTATGTATTGTAATGTATTATTTCTGTACAATAGTTTGTTATTCGTTTTTATTGATTGCATATACTAACGTTTTTGCGTTGAATGAAATTAAGTAAAACAAAAAAAAAAAAAAATAGAAAAGACCTAAGAGACTTGAAAAATACGTAGTTGCTCTTGATCCTAGTAATATAGTTACTAGTCTACCCTCGCAAGAATATTCGATCTAGTGGTAGAGTTATTGGTATATCAAGTGCAAGGTAATTTGATGTTTCTAGTAGCGCTATCAGATTAGTGTACAGTTTCCTACTAGAGGTAGAAAATTACCTGCTACTAGGTTGGAACCATACAAGTAACTTTTTGCTCCAATTATTACTAAAGAAGCCGTATACAAGAAAGCAAATAACAATGCCTGTTACTTTGTTGAACACAATGCAAGCAGTAGTGCTCTCCAATATGTAGCAGTATTGTTGAGTCAATACTCAAATAATGGTTGAAAACTAATACCGTCGTTATATTTAAATAATAAAGGTATGAATAGATAATTATTAAATTTGTTCATATCAACAAACAATTTATGTGCACAATACCATTGCTAAGATCTGTAGAGCGGTTCGGTTACTACTTTAATATTAAGGAGCATTAAAAGTTTACTGGTCCTACTTGCACGAATATTTTAAATATCCTCTATAATTCCTGATCTAGACAACAATAATTCTATTGTATTGAGCATGGTAGTAAAACCAGACATTATTACACAATCTTGCTAAGTTCTGGGACTTGAAAACTTGTGCTCAAGTTGTAATTCATTTATATAACAGACATCGAAGAACATTTTAAATTTCATGGTACGAAAAAGAAAACAGAACAGGAATTAGTCAGATTTCATATCTGACATCAGTGGGTTATGTTAAATATGTACTAAGTTCTTTAAGGTTTTCCATATGAAAACATGACTATTATAAACTTTATTAATGACCAAGGAGTCAGTTGATCCCCAATAATAAAGGTCTGTTCAAAAAGAGCGCCTGTATTTATATATCAAATTAAGAGACTTATTTTGAAAAAACATTAAACTAATATACATCAACATGTTCTTATAATCTTAATTTATGAGTTGTGGCTTCAGAAGGATTGTGCCAAATGCCACTATGCCTGCGAAACAATTGTGTTGTTCTGTAAAAAGTTCCAGGATCGCGTCATTTCTCGGAATTGAGACACTCAGTGTACACGAAGGTCGCGTTGACTTGACACCATGTAATTTTAAATTAAATAATTTTATAGTTAATTGAAGTAATTGGTGTATGTCCATAAACCACGAAACATCACTGACTCGAAGAAGAATATTCGACCAGTTGTCGGTGGATTGGAAAGAGACTTGTGATGCAGTCATAGAGACTTTCATGCTATTAGTATAGCGTGCAGTGCAGTTGAGGAGGCCGTTTATGTATGACATAATGTATTACCTGTAAAATCGGAATGTTATATGAACATTTTGATGTACCTAATTTTAGTTTCTTATTACAATAGTTTTATTCAGCAAAACAGGCGCTCATTTAAATTGCAGTATATTATTAAGTCATGGAACTAGAAATGAACGGTAGTAAAAACTGTTAAATCTCTTATTCTGTTGAGGTCATATCTTCGTGGTTTCAAGTATTATCATTTTAGTCTATGATCCGAGAGCCAATTTGAATTGAATAAGTACGCAAATTCGTTTTTATTTAAGTTGATAGATGATTTAAGTTTTTTTCTAAGGCAAAAGTCAATAGTCAGCCACACTAGTATTGGTGCTGATTGAAAGACCATTTTTTTTTAAGTCAAAGGCATAAAAAGGTAATTTTTCACTGGTCATATTATGTTCTAGCTTGTAATACTGATACTCACTAATATAGAAATAAAAATTCAGTAATTTTTAGGTTTTTATGTGGATGGCTGACGCTGATTTAACATTTAATATTCGATTATGGAGTTCAGTTTTTAGTGTTTCATGGTATGAATATATTATTTGAGACAAGTTTATTACTAGTTATCTTTAACTCTGTAATACTCTCCCAATTCAACCTTCAGCAAAACTAGTGAGGTTGATGATTGAGATATTGCTTAGTTAAATTCTTACATCGATTTCAAGAATAAATAGGCTGTTGTGTTTATACATTGCGAATAGGCCATTGGCTCCAGAACTATTCGGTTTTATCAGTAACATAATGAATAAAGTATTTTTTCATTTTAACGTCAAAACAATCCCTAAACATTAATAGAAACAAATAGTATTTGTTATCATTTATTTATAAAATAATACAACATCATACTAAAGGAGACTAATACACTGCAAATTAGCCTTTGATACTTCATTAGCACGTAATTATCAGGCAATGAGGACGTCGATTACAAGTGATTAGCCACTCACGAGAGTCCCGTTGAGTAGACTCTCTACTTTTAATTTTCTAATAATTATCATATACTTACTTGATGTTGTCAGTTTCGTTTTCTTCTAATACCTGGTGACTTAAGCAGATATGAAAAAAATGTGAGAGCTGATTCTATATGTTAAAACAAATTAAAATTTTAAATACACATGGGTCTGAAAATGATTCGTTAACGAGTTACGGCTAGCAAAACAATTCGCATGGATTTTAGCTCTCCGTTTTAAAACGAGTTCTTCGTAAAATTCTGTTAAGGTAGATTTAGGGGCAAATTCCATTATTTCTTTAATCTAAAAAATTGAATACAACATCTCCTAGAATTTTAAAATTATTTTTTGAATAAAGCATAGCAAATGCACGAGAAAACATATATTAAACTAGTGTGCTGTTTTTTTTAGATATAAAGGTTAATTCCTACTATAAAATTTAACTGAGCAGCATAACTTAATTATGAGTAATCGTATGATGTAATACCCGCCTTAAGTCCATGAGATTCGCTGATTGTTCCGCTATGCCTAAAGGTTCAAGGACTATAGCCCGTTTAATCTTAACAATGGTGCTTGAGCATCCAGGTTAAAAACATTGAAATTTATTACACGCTTTAGGCGGAAGAAAATAAGTAAATATGTTAATGAAGTCATGTAAGAAAAAATAAAAAAAGACATTAATGACGTTTCAGCATGGCACCCAAAATAAAATATTTGGGGCCAACCAATATTCATTGAGCATAGTCCTAGGTATAGAACATAAAGAAATTTATGTAAATATACTACGGGCTTTATCTCGGATAATATCATGCAATGTGCTGACAGCACATTCAAAAAAATGTTAATTGTTCCAGCCCTCTCAAGTGGATAGTTAGGCTATTCGCTAACGCAGATGCATATTTAACTTGATATTCGCAAAGATATCAATTTTACAATACGGTCAAACCATACTGGTAGGCGAGTCAAGAGATGAAACCGGGTCCATGTAACACGCATATGGAACAGCTGTGCATTGTAGTAATCTCATTCTATATTTTACATTCAGCTTTTTAGATAACTAATTAACGTGTGGGCACAAATCGTTAGTGGGCACACAGATTATAGTATAGAAGGTCCTCAAGAGAAGAGACTGGCGCCTTTAATTATTCTAGGTATTCAAAAGAGACCAGTATTGGTTGTGTGATTCGACTTACAGTACTACCTTAACTAAGCTGGCAAACATAACTTTAAAAAACACACATGTCAATAATTATATATATCAGAATTTAATGTCTAACAGTTTCCATACAGAATTGGTTACTTATGAAGTAACACATTTTGGGGTGAGTAAGTCGTAGAAGGGCAAGATATATTCCACCAAATAACCGCAAGAAGAGGAAAGAACTTTGATAGCAAACTTGGTCTTAAATTATCTTAATCCCTCATCGTGGATTGTCTAGAACATACATTTTAACCCAATACAAATCTTTTCCAGATTTCATTTGGTTTTCCATTCTGACAATAAATTTTATACGTAAACTATAACACTAACAGTTACTATTATAACAAATAATAATATAATAATACAAAAATAATATAAATAATAAATATCAATATAAAAAATATACAATATTTAAAAAAAAAAAAAAGATATAAATAAAAAAAAAAACACAAAATAGAAAATAATATATTAATAAAATATATAAAATAATAATACCAATAAAAAATATATAAATGAATATAAATAAAAAATAAAAATAAACAATAATATAAATAATACATAACTAATAAATAACAGAAATAAAATAAAATATAAAATTAATATAAATAAATAAATAAAAATAAATCAAAAAAATAATAAATAATTAAAATAAATAAATAAATAAGAAACAATAATAAATATATAAAAAAATTCAATTGTGAGTGAAGTTAAGTATAAAAATAACAAAAAATAACGTGACGAACAAAAAAAAATAAATATAAAATATAATATAATATAAATAAAAATAAAAATAATAATAAATAATAATAATAATAACAATAAATAAAAAAAATAAAATATAGTTATAATAGATAAAGAAAAAAATATCAAAAAAAAGCAAAATAATAATTAATAAATATAATAAGATAAAAAATAAAATATCAAGAATAAAAAATTAATAAAATAATAAATAAAAACAATAACTTTTATAAATATAATTATATATAATAATATAAATATAAAAAAAACTTTAACTAATAATACAAATAATATTAAGATAATAAAAAAAATAGAATATAAAATAAAAATATATAAAAATAAAATAAGAATTGATAAACAAAATAATAAATACAATTAATAACATAAAAAAAAAATAAATAAGATATCATAAATAAAAAAATATAGTGAATAAATGCAAATAAATAAATAATAAAAAACAAGAAAATAATATAAAAAAAAATTAAAATAAATATAAAATAATATAAAATACTATATAGATAAGAATAACATCAATAAATATATAAATAATTATAAGTATAACAGATACATTCATAAAAAAAAAAATAATAAACAACAAAAAATAAAATATAATACAGAAAAAATTAAGTATACTACAAAAATAAAAGTAATATACAATAATAATGAAAATTGACGAAAAAAAATCAAAAATAAATATTAAATAAAAAATAAAATAAAAAAATAAATAAAATAAAAAAACATAATATATATATTAATATAGAAAAACTAAATAATTATAAAAGAAAATAATATAATAACAAAAAAAATAAATAATTATAATAATAAGAATAAATTATAATATATAAATAAATCATAAAAAAAATAGAAGAGTGACAAAACTAATATAGAAAAAAAAAAAAAAAAACATAAAAAAAATATACCAACATAAAAATAATATAAATAATAAAGATTCAAAAATTATAGATTTAAATAAAAAATAAATATAATAAATAAAAGAAAATAAATAAGAATATACCAGAATAAAATTTTATATAAATAATGGATAAAATAAAAAATAATAAAATAAAATCATACAACATATAAATTAAAAAACAGATAATATAAATAGAAAATAGAATAATACCCCGAAAAAATATACATATATTAAAATATATATAATATATAATAATAAAAAAAAAAACAAAAGAATAAAAATAAACAATATATAAAAAAATAAATACTTACTTTATTATAATTAAAGAATAAAGACGTGTATAAAATAACTACAAATAAATAAAAATAAATAAATCAAAAATAACTATAAATAACATAAAAAAAAAAAAATAAATATATTAAAATAAATCGAAAATACCTCATTCCCATCTTTAGTTTCTTGTTGATAATCAATCTAAGATTAGCAAAAATAGAGGACAACAGAGGTATTACAATGTTTACTATAACAATATTTTATTTTATTGCTATGTAAACCACTGCGTGATCTTTATTGTTTTATTGTTTTCGGCAATTTGTTTAGATATAGATGTTTTAATACGTGATGGTTTTTTTATGAATACAAGATTATCATTTTAGTATAACTGGCACATTACTGTTCTCATTTTAATTAATAAAATATTCTATTTAATTACGATATTACTCCAGTGGATGTAATATTTGATTGATATTGTTCCCGTGTGAGAAATTACTCGTAATTTTTATAAATAAAACTATAATTATGTACAAATCACACATGTTAATTGTCATTTTAATATATATAACCTATATTAGGTATTAATATATTATCGATTATATAATAGGTATAGCTATATATATGTTTCAATATTTAATTTAAATATAGATAACAGCATAATCTACAAGCCCAGACGCAGTTTTAGCGCTATAAGAAGAGGGGAAGAGAGGGAGCGTGGGTCCCAAATTCAAGGTTCCGTCCGCCTGTTCCACTCAAGGCGCCACACTCCCCCGTGATATCTTTATAAGGGTCCTGTCCTTCAGGAAGTATTTCTGGGCGACTCTTTCCGCTTGTGGTCGACAAAGAGCTGCCCGTTCGGCGGAATTACAGCAGCAGAATACCACCTCTATATCACCCTAACCAGGGCGATAGCAGTCCCCTGCGGAGCGAGCCGCTTCCTCCCCGGCATTTCTGAGTGGAGATCCATCGGCGCCGAGCAGACCATGTAGCTCTACAGTTGCGTGGGTCACTCTTTGGATGCTCCGACATCCATGCCGAAACCCCTTTCAGTATTGACTTTGTTTTCAAGTGTTTTTTCTTTAAATGTGCAGTTACCATGCCTACCTCCCACACTCCTTTGGAGGTAATTTCAGGGTATTAGTTGGAGAAGGAACAGTGTCCAGTGCGGATTATTCGATCCGTTCTATACCGCTGCGCGCCCACAGCCAGCGGTGACCGCCCGGTTCCGGCTAATAACGCGGCCAATTAACAGTCGCCTGCCCTAAAAAGCAACTCCTGTCTCCGTTGCTCGCATCTCTCCCCCTGTGTGATCTCTACAACACAAACATCAGCGGAAGGGGTGGCGATTTCCAAGTACTGTTAAAACACTCCATCACTTCGTGTTGTATTCTCCGTCTTGCACCATTCCTTGTTTACCGACTGCCCACATTTCCCCCAATATCTGCATGGGTGGGGGGGGGGGGGATTCTGTGTTGGTGGGTTTTTTTGTGGGGGGGGGGGCATTGTTTTATTGTGTTGATTTTGCATAATATGGATCCTCCCGATTTATTAATCATTTAACTTCTGCCCCGTACATTTTTGGTCCCTGCCGGGCCGGATTATTGTGAATTCAGCTCCTCGTGTACGATTACAGTAATATGTTGTGTTTGTAATTAATTAATTGTAAGCAGGCGTCGTTACATCACCATTTTGAATTCTGCTGCCGTACGACGACCGCTACCGGCTTGTATGGTGGCGCTTCGGCGAACCAGTGTTTGTACTGGTAAGCAGTTGTTTTCCACTCTCTCCGCGTCTAACTGGATCGGTTGACGTCAATCAACTATTAACGTTAATATGTCCTACGTTTTTTTTTTCTTAACATGTATTCACTGGGTGAAGGCATGTTCCTAATTTTAACGGACCCGCCCCTCAACAGCTGATGGCCCGATCGATAACTTGAATCGCACGGCATCCCGCTGCAGTCAGCTGTAACCGGTTTTTTTTGATACCTTCCAGGCTGCAATTTCTCTCTAACCGTGCCGTAAACGGAAACGTCTGTGTTTATATCTCTGGAATAGAGATCGTCGGACACGAGTCTTCACGCCATTACTCTCTCTCACCATTAGTAATCATACCTAAGTAATACGTATTTAGTTTAAGCGAACAGGGCAATATCTGGTTTAGTTAATTGACCACTTTCGCTTTCTTTGATAGATATTAATTCAACTCAACAATAATTTCTCCATTATCCATTAATGTAAGCTTTCGTAGCTAGTGGACATTTAATTGTTTCCCTTGTAATTGGTTTCTTAAAGCAATATATTGCTCACTATTCCAAGTTGTGGCTATTGAATGAACAGTTTTCGCTTTGTTCCATTGGTAATTTAACCATTGTTAAATAAGCACAGCGGCAGATTAAATTGCCTATTCTAAGTTCTCATGTCAATTGTAAAGATTTTAACTTGGAACTGAGTTGCTCTTCCTTTTCATGTTTCAATTATATCATTGTTTGGTGTCATGTTGCTAGCGTAAATTTATGTTAAGGAAGATGTTAGAATTAAACTCTCTGAGCGATAGTATTGGTGATTGGGTAGGGCTCAATTTCTAATGGTGTACTCTTGCCTATAATTAATTAGAAAGGCAAAAACGATGTTCTTATACATCTAACCTACATATTCTACTAAACTTATTTCTCTTACAGCTCCATTGTAATTTTTGTCAATGTTTATTTTAAAAGGTTGCATCTCATCGTCACCCAAGTATCTCGTACATTGTGTCTCTTTATCAACCTGAGTTAATCTTAGGATATCTCGTCACACGGGTGTACTTAATTGTTTAATAACAATTATCACCACTGTCCTCTGCTTATATTATTTTTTAGACTAATAATTGCTTCCATTTAAGAATATTTTCCCTCGCCTTAGGGTTACGATAACATTAGGTACTCTATAGGATTACTATTAATTGGTAGCGTTAGGTGGACAATAATACGGGCGGCACTCTAATGTAATCTATATTTTGGGTCTTATCGATACAAACTTAACTTGTTCCCTCCCCCCTTCCCCCTCCTCCTGTTCGCTTACAAATCTGATTTGTGTACATTTACGTGTATCCCTTCCATTGTGTTTTTAAATTATCATTTCCTTTGTTAATTGTCTCAATTTTATTGTTTTGTGGCATCTAGTCGGGAGAACCTTTTGGTAGATTCTTCATTCTTGTAAAACTTGCTTTGCCCCTTTCGGAAGAATCACCAATGGCTCCCAAGGAAATGTCAAATGACGAAACTTATGCGTAAAGTCAACAGGAGTCTTATCCCAAATCCTCGTTTTGCTTCTCTTAAACGAGAACCAAGTCAGGCGAAAGTATTCACTAACCAGCGGCTCCACCTTTGACAAGCCAGTTCAAATTACCAAACAACTTGAAACCAGCCAGTGGTTCGCGAGAACACGAAAGAAGAAAAACGCGGCGGACACTTTGAACTTAACCTTCAACCGTGTCATTCGAAGGTGATACAGTGAAGCAAGCAGCGGATTACAAGTATACTCTTCGACCTCTTTCGTACAAAGATCAGGATGAGGTTAACGACTCGTATATGGTCGCATATTTCTAGCTTGATCGAGGTCATCTTGTCCAGTTTTCTGAACCCGACAACTAGAAAGTCGTCACCAACAGGGCGTCCTCATCACATTCTGATCATGCCCGACTGTTGTTCCCGGCGCACCTGACGGTAAAGCTGGAGTCAAGTTTGGCCTAAATTAAATAACTTTATACATAGACTTTGAACTGGTTTCTCCTATGAAATGATTTCATTATTATCAACCATGTTTGACATTGTCTTCTAGACAGTACAAACCGCAGTGCTATCACTCTCTAACGTCGCTAAGTTTGCCAGTATTTACCTCGAGCATATTTGGAAGGCGAACCTCTGAACTTAGTGAAAATTCGCTCAATCTCAATCCCCGCGCTAATTATCCACCCTAGATCATTGGGCTTATGCAACTTGTTGCGGGGAGAACATGATATCATAACATACAGGTGCCGCACTCACTACTCTCCATCTAAATTAATATACTCCGTTGACATGCCGCGCAGGTCGCTAGCAACAATGTGTACAATCTAAAGCAACTTAGGAGCGTTCATAACAACATTTTATGAACATTCAGAGTCCTTTGAACAGACCCTGGACTGTGATAATCGCCATCTGAGTAATCCTCTATTGTCTAGCCTCTACTTGTTAGGCGCAAACGTTGAGCCAGAGCAAAACTGGTCCATGCGTAAATGTGGAACAGTAGATCGTGGAGTCGCCTAAAGAGAGGCCGTGGCGAGCCAAGCTCCGCATTCCACATCCCGCAAGCCGTCACACGGAGATTATAACATTTTTAAATCTGGAATGCTTCCCAGAATTGGAAGACGCTAGCTCCTATTACACAACACACCCATCGTTCTGGAGACCGAAAATACGTGTCCTATCCTGCTTTCTCCAGATCCGAAGGTACGCACTCGAGGGTATTGAAAAGCCGGTGGTTCAGCTTCGCGCTCCTGCGCTCCGCAATCGCCAAATGAATTTGGTTTTAGGCTACTGACGCTAAATTAATATTCAACACTACGAAAGCTCTCTTGTGTTTTTGAATGCCGACAATCTGGGCACGAAAAATTTGACGCAATGTCCTCTGTTTAAGGACAAGTCCTCCCTAATGAGCGGTGAGCAACAAGCTACCTATCGTTAAAGGTAACCAGCCGGGTGCAGTTTTCAGTGCTTGGGAAATCAATCCGATTTAAAGAGTGCATATCCATAGAACACATGTTTCGACTTGCCACACAGGGAACGACCACCATTCGCGTCTGCAGCTTTTAATCTAAACATGCCGATACGGCTCTAGTCTACTTCGCGCCACTCGCGGCGCCGTTGCTAACATCCCCATTCATCTACCCCCCCACGCCGCCCGTAGCCCACCTAGCTGTCAAACAAACGAACACCTAGGGCGGACTTGTGCCAGTGCGCCGCCGTCCACACACAACCTCATCTCTACTGAAACAAGCATCCCGTGCTGTCTCTGTAGCAGCACTGGTCAAAACTCACATGCCCATCAATTGGGCCAGCTTCATAATCATTTTTCCGCGCCTTATTGGACTTCGTGCTGGCAGTATGTCCGAACCGTTTGTTTCCTGAGCGTGCTGCTCAGCGACCCAAGCGCCCCCAGGGACTGTATACGGGGCTCACAGTCGCCGAGCCTTCTATACCTCACTTGTCATTGGGTTAGGGCAGCCGGCTAAAACATGACTAACACCAGAAGGGTCAGCTAGATCTCAAATCATTGAAACATTAATCGGAAGACAAGCTTAATTGCTCGCAACAATCCGCAATCCTTCCAATGTAGCTGGAAAAAGAATCTACTCATCATCGAACTTTACCGCGGGTTAGAACTTAACCCGGAAGGATACTGTCATGATCATGCGAACAAAATCTTTTGTGTGCTCGCGCGGAACGCCGACCTTTGGCAAGCCTGTCCAATCGATGTCCTCCATCCGTGCTAACTCTCTCTTTTTCCCACCTCAACATGCTTAACCAATGAGCGACACTCTCCTCGGGTCGAATATGCCACTTCTGCTCTTGAGCAGCTATTTTTGGGATATGTGATTGTTGGACAGTGCGCCGTGTCTCTCTGAGCCAACGCAGCAACAGAACCCTCTAATTCCTCAGCCATCTCTCTCCGTCTTCGAACGTGCCGTCATCCTAATGGCACAAGATACTGACCATCTCAACTCCCTCCCTGTACCAAGCGACGTTTAGGACACAGGAAAGAACTTTCCCAGATCTGTAGTAAAAAATCGGGAAGAAAAGAAATCCGGCGTGTGATAAACTGTTTGAGAGACATCATCGCTATAACAACGTGACTCGGAAGGTCCCTATGTAGTCAAGTCTTACCCTTTGTTGACCAACGGCCTCGCCCACACGAAATTGGGAAACGATCAAGGTCAAGCCAGCCCGCCTCATCGCCCTGGACTCTTAACATGGACGGAGGCGGAATCCACGCGTCGCGAAATAAACTCCCCCCCCTAGAAGGCGCTCTAATATCGAGTTCATGAACTCGAGTATCGCAAGTAGCGACTCGGACACATGATAATGTCTTCACACGCTGACCCATCCTGATCTTATCTGCTCATGCGCATTATTTTCTCCGCCTACATGCATGGGGTAGTGTAAAGAGTATGAGTAGCACGACCCATAAAGCCTTCGGTGTTGGTTTTTTTGACTGCCAGTGCCAAGACTCCAATAGCTTTTGTCCCAGGCCTATTCCCTCACAACCACGACAGTACTTGCTTTTCTCACTTCTAGTTCCGAAAAGTTACAAAATAATATTATGTGATATCCTTCTTCCACTCTCCTAGGCTCGCAAAAATTTTGTTTTTTTTTTTTTATTCGGTGCGACATCCGCAGTATTGTACAACGCCAAAATTAAGATTCATCCCCAGACGAACCAAAGGATTTCCACAGCTCATCCTTTGGCGTGAAAACCCCTCGCTTCCCGTTCCCTCGTCATACTTACCCAGCCTCGACCACGGTATGAGCGTATGGTAATGAAACTGTATCACACACCTTACCAACTTGCACTCGCCATAAAAACATCTCCTTGAAAAAATGGTTATATATATATTATAGACACATTGGACACAAAGATTGAAGAGTTATCCAATTTCCCAAATCAGTGGCGATGTCTCACGATTCTGGAAACACCATAGCTATGTGGACTGATTTGACTAGCCGGCAGGCGTCGCAACTGAATGACGAAGCTCGCCAACCTTACAACATCAGCTGATGCGAGCTTCCTCCGCTTAGGCGGCTTTGGAACTTGAGGAAATGGGTTTCTAAATTGGCCGCATAAATTATCTACTTCACCCCATTGCCTGCCTCTCATACAAGAATGCCACCCTGGGTTTCTTCAACCTTCGTCGGACCCCTGCTGTTCTTCTCCATGCTTAGGCTATCCCATTGTGTCACCTGTGACAGACTGTTTTAAATATAATGCACCTCAACTTCACATGTGGATTTTATGCCTCCCGATTATTAATTTATTGTTGGGAGCGGTGGGGGGGGGGGGGGGGGGGGGGGGGGATAAGACGTGCAAATGTGCTAGAGTTTCCGATCGCTCGGATTTACGACGCGCCGTGCGGTTTTTTGGTCCCCTTTGTCATAATGATAGGTCAAAGGCGCTTCATGCAAGTGGTTGTGGACATTCCGGTGTTAATCTTGGGATGAGAGGACGCCGTTTGTTCTCCGGACCCTTCAGCGCTAAAAATGGCGAACTATTGTGAATCCGACTATAAAAAACATTGTTGATGTGTTCGATCACCCTCGGCCGATAATGGCCACTGCTCCCCCCTCGCCCTCTACGCTTCATGTGAATCTACTATGGTTTCTCAAGGACGCATCCGAGACCGGGGTTTTGTTTTTATCGCCGCCGTAGTCCGTGTATAATAAGGTGCATAAAAGCACTGATAGTGAAGTGAGTGTGACCCAAATAATTTCAAAAACTGCGTGCTGCCCTACGCAAGCTAAAACGAGTAAACTTTACCTCTTGCCGCGATTAGAGTTTGGTGCGCAGGACTCACTGGCCTCTCCTGGCTAATTTAGGGTATTAAAATAAATAAATATTTTTTTTTTCATTATGTACAGTCTCTCAGCAAAAATAAACGTTATTCCATTGTATGTAAGTATTGAACTCTACAACATTTGTGGTGTTGATTCGACTGTGGACTCTGTCCTGTGATATACATACTCTCCCTTCACACCTGCGCTGTCAAAACGTATGTAGCGAATCGTGTAGCTCAAATTCCAAGAGCTCATATCCTTCCCTCCTTGCTTGGCGTCATGTGTCTAGTGGTCTAGACATACCTCTTGGCTGACTTGTGGCTTGCTCGTGTGGGATCCTCCTTTCCCCGTTCGGATAACTTGGTTGCACTCACACTCTTTGGGTTGGCACGTGACACCTTGTGCTGCAATCTTACCAGTCCCCGCTAATAGTATTATGGCCCACTTCCAGTTTTTTCTCCGCTCGATGATTCTTCCTTGATGAACGAGTTGAAGCCCGTTCCGCTGTCCCTCTTCGTTTGCATGACCTCCAGAAAGACTCCCTTGGGAGCGTACGCACGTTGTTGTCATTTCCTCGCTGGAGCCAAGGGGTCTCTAGCCTCTCAATGTGTTTGCGTATCTCGCTCCGGTTTCGTCTGCCTCATAGCTCCTGCCAGGCAAAACAATCATGTGGGTCCGAGCTTGTGCTGAGTGGGCCGTTGCTGAGGTGTTCGAGCTGCTCAACTTCGCCTCCTTCCAATTAGTTCAACGAGAATCTTTGTCCGTGATATTACCTGCATTGCCCATTCTCGTACGGAGGAGGGCAAGGGGGAAGAACTCGGGGGAGGTCCATCGCGGCGGGGAGCGGGGGGGTGCGAGGGACAGCGCTCTATACAATCGCGTGGCTCCGCACATGTCGATTGGATGTCTGGATTAATGAGCGAGGGACTCCTCCAGTGTTGGTGGTGCGAGCTAAACGTGGCTTGACTGACTTGACGGAAAGGAAGTGCGCCGAACCACGTCAACGGCCTGTATTTTGCCTAGACATCCTCACCATGGATTGTGAACTGACGCTACACAAATTTCTAATAAGACCACGGAAATTAAACATTCAACCTACTTAAAACTTACATTCAGGGGGTTTCAATGTAAGCCATAGATCCCCGTTTTAGCCCAGCATGTCATGGAGTTCTCTTCTTGCTCTCGTTATGTGAGGTGCGCTACAGGCGCATTGTTTCCAATGCCTACCCTTAGGCTTATAAACAATAGAACCACAACGCCTTTGTTCCCCTCATCCATGGGTGATTCCATACACTCAAAGCACCGACATAATTTCCCGCTCACATGAGCCGTTTGACTATTGATCGACGACCCGCGGCATGTTGTGGCCTAGTTAGGATGGTCGCGTTGTTTCTCCCTTCAAGCGTCAAGATTCTTACACACCTCCTGCTCTGAATCCGACAGCAACTAGAAGCTTTATCATCTGGTAGACGTCTTTTACGTTGGGGCCTAGTGACTAGAGTGCTGTACATATAGAAAGTCGCACACGTGATCTGTCCCACTTGGACGGCATTTAATAGCCGCCTCACGTCCAGGGGTGGAGCCACTCGGAATTGTTGTTTTTTCACGAAAGAGGCCTATGGTACCGGGGGACATCATATAAGTCGACTGTGGTAACGAACATCTTGGGTTGTTGGTGGCGAGAATCTCTTTAGCAGCAGTCTATATCACTTCCTCTGGCAAGCTCCAAATTTACACCCAATTTTTACACCTCGGCCAGAAAAGTTAACTTTTCATTTTAACCCCCTGCAGGCTCCAGCCCACTCTCCATGCGCCGCGTCTAAATAAGGGAAAATAGCGCCATTTAAATGGTAGTGCGCCAAATTATTGATACTTGAAAAAAGTTCTGGGCAACCTATTGTTCCTGCCGACGTTCTTGCGCGAAGTTTTGTACCCACCCTCACCTTCCAGGTTGAAGATCAAATGTTGAGAATTGTGCCCGCCCGCTTATCTGGCGCTACATCATCGCAGTGATCCGCCAACGATTTAGACGACATAACACCTCTCACGTATGTCCGGGGCACTCGGAACCTTTCCTGTTCTGGAGCGCCGCTCCAAGTGTCATAGATGCGCCGAACGCAACCTTGCAGATTTGGACCGGATAACAGGCTGGCTAATTGGCAAGACTAAGTGCAGGCTTGCTCTCGATCGAGACATGATGGAAATTAGGGGAGACCTGGAGCAGGGATACCCTCGCATTCCACGCCATCCCAAGCAAAAGACTTAAGTGGGAGTGGGGGGGTCAGGCCCCTCCCTGAAATTTACAAGTTGGAGCGATACTAGTAAATATGGTCGGCAACAAAGACTTCTCGCACCATCGTCTTGTGTGAATGGCCCTCCCGTCGCTAGAATAAACTAAGTGCGTTATTCCCTCGGGATCGTGACAGTGAATACAGGTGGTGCGTGTGGTAGTGTGAGGGAGGACTCGGGAAGGACCCCTGCGGGCAGCCAGGTGTGAACCTTAACACCACTCCCTGGCCCCGGGACATTCAAATATTGTTCGCTTGTCTGCCAGTGTCCGGTTGTACGACGGCCAAAGGTGAGGGGGCTGTGGAAGGGGGTCTAGTACTCAGAGCAACCTTTAAGTGAGTGAGGGATAGTTAGTTAGAGGGTGGGACAGCGTCTAGTTGTGTTATAGATGGGGGGTGTATGGTCTTCTAGTCTTTATTTCTCAATTGTTACTTGTCCTCTCCGATCATGCCCACTTTGATTTGACTATTGGAATCCTGAATGGATTCAAAAGGCCGCCGGTATTGTTCAAGTATTTGGTAATTTAATATAGAATAAGCATAATCCTAGTGCCCATGCAAGCATTTAGGGTATAACAGAGAGAGTGGGAGCGCTGGGGTCCCAAATATCATCGTCGTCCGCTGTTCCAAATCAAGCGCCACACATCCCACCTGATATCTTATAAGGGTCCTGTTTCCTATGAAGTGAATTCATGGGCTGACTCATTCTAGCCCGCTTTGCGACTGCTGCCTTCGTTCGGCGAATATGGCAGATACCCCCTCTAACCCAACCAGGGCGATAGCGTCCCCTGATGCGAGCCGCTTCCTCCCCGGCATTATCTAGAGTGGAATCATTACAGCCGGCATGACCCATGTAAGGCTCTACAGTTCGTCGGTCACGCTTTGTGCTCGAACCCTTTCGGATGTGACGTTTTTGCCAATTTTTTCTCTTTAATGTGCAATAGCGCCATTCCTCTCCTATCCCACACTCCTTTGGAGGTAGACTATTCAGGGTATTAGTGGAGAAAACAGTGTCCTAGTGCGATTTATTCGTCTTCTACCGCGGCCGCCACGCGGTTGACGCCCGTTCCCTAACGCGCCAATTACGTCCGTCGCCTAAGTCACATCATCTGTCGTTGTGCTTTGCTTCTCGACGCGCTGTGGATCTCTACAACCTCAGTGCGAATTTGTCCATGGTAAACTGTTAAAAACTCCATCATCTTGTGTTGTATTCTCCTTCTCACCTCGGTGTTACCGATGCCGCTACCGTATTCCCGCCATTCTGCGACGAATGTTATAATTTGTTATTTTTGCACTAATTGGTCCTCCCCATGATTATTAATATTTAACTTACTAGCCCTCCGTACATATATATATATATATATATATATATATATATATATATATATATATAATTTTTATTATAAAGGGTGATTCAAAAAGAATACCACATCTTTAAAAATTCAAATTTTATATAAAAAAACATAGATGTACATCATTACAAAGAGTTGAAAAAATATTTTTCACTCAAAAACAAGTTAAGAGATGTTTAATATGACCCCCTCCAGACACTCAAGCAAAGAAAACCCGATACTCAAACTCATTCCACACTCTCAGTATCCCATCAGGCGTAACAATTTGGATAGCTGTTGCTACTTGTTGTTTCAAATCATCATTGGTGGCTAGATGACCAAAACACCATATCCATAACAAACCCTTATAAGAAAAAAATCGCAGGGGCTAAGGTCAGGGCTTCTTGGACACCAGTGATACAGTGCTCTGTGCGGAAGTTGCAGCTCTCTGCTAGCTCTTCGAGTCGATTTACCTGGACTGCGAACAATGCTTGCTGTATGGGTGCTATCATTTTCATCACTCGTGCGCGGCCGTCCAGAACTTTTCCCTTTGCTCAAACATCCATTCTCTATAAAACTGTTTATTACCAACGTTTTGACACACCACCTATCAGGAGCTTTAACACCATACTTCGATCCAAATGCACGCTGAAAAAGTGTCGTCGATTCTCTTCTGCCCTTCTCAATAACACAAAAAGCTTTCTGTTTAGCAGTCGCCATCTTAGCATCTACTGACGCTAATGTCTTATAAAAAGCGCCTCATGTGGACAAATGAGCAACTAAATTAAACTTTAGAGCTTTCTTAATTCGCTTATATTATTATATATATATATATATATATTTATATAATATATATATATATTATATATATATGTGCTTAGCTTTCCTTTTATTTTCTGCTGAGTTATACATTTCGAAAGTTGTGGTATTTTTTTTAATCACCCTGTATTATATATATTTTACATTATATTTTTATGACTTAACATTCTTATATATATATAGTTATTTTTATTTTCAGCTTTATTTAAGCATTTAGCTGATAATATTATTAATTAGACGTTATTTCGACCGTAATTTAATTTTAAGATTTGATCTGCACAATTAAATCACTTATTCTTGTAATATATACATTGATATTGCTAAAACATAAGTGATATTGTGTAATAGTTTGATTTAAACTTATATATTCAACAAAGCTATCGATACCTGTTTTAATTGAATTACTTGTTATTTCACTTGCATAGGCACGGTCATGGTGTGTATAATCTAATGGACGAAAATCAAGGTACTAGCTTTCCACCACCCTAATCAAGTTATTCGACTTAATTTGATCACATAGGCCCCACTGAATCCCTCAAAATCTATGATCTTCGATTTTGTCAATATTTCCAGTCGGAAACTAGAATCTAATTTTCTTTATTGTGCCCTATCATCCCATTTATATATCACTGAGTCCCGATTCCATTTGATAGGTTTTTATATGAGTTGAAAACAAAAAGAACATGCTTAACGTATTCTTAGTCCACAGTAACCACCTAAAAGATGTTGTTAAGGAGAGTATATTACTAAGAGAAAATAAGGAAAGATACTTCTCAGAAAGATCTTTGCTGTTTTTTCAACCTTTCATTGATATTGTGGTGTGTTCGTCATTTTCTAACGAAAATTTTTAACATATGATTCATGCTTTCTTAAAACTACATTTTGTATTTTTCAAAGCTATTATTAATAAGAAATCGGTTACAGTGTTATTTAACGGAATCGATTTGAGAACCTTTCTAATGGTATAGCGGTCTCATATATTACTCCCATATTTTGAGGAATGATTCAGTGTCCTGTCTCATTTTAACAGATGATTCACCGATGGACACTTTTTTTTTGGTTTTTGCAATATGAACATTGGTAGGGCTAGGCACTTCCCATTCTGTCAACAAAAATCTGAAACCTCCAATAAAAGAGAATCGATATATTTAACTTTATCTGTAGCATACGGTATTGCTAAAAAGTGAGACTCCCAACTGTACAAGATAGAAGGAAATTTCATTTGGAATTTCATAACTGGGATAGAGTGGAAACTAAATAGTTATTGCACACATAGTTCGGACGAACCTTAAAAAATTAAAAGTTCTGTGTTTCAGCAACTAATAATAGATAACAACAAACTAAATGTGAATTTTCCGATGGAAAATTTGTGAGTAGGCATCGGTTTTTTACAATAAATTAAAAACATTTTGTAACACAGGATTTATTTTAAGTTTTTATTTTGTATTGCCGTCAATATTTGAAA
>NW_025784898.1:0-23367 GCF_021130785.1 Homalodisca vitripennis | reverse complement strand
AAAAGGAGAAAAGAACTCAACCCAGGCATCGTCACATGCACAGGAATGCAAGTCATGAATGAGACGAGACATCACAGAGCCCATGTGTTGTTATGGACTCCCCTTGGACTATTTGGGGAGTTTAGTCCTTAATCAGATTATCTGCGTTAGGGGGAGAATGTAGATGCGGATGACTACACACGAACCCATCCTATATGCTAAACTGCAGAAATCCCTGTTAATGCTGTATGTGTGAGCAGAATGTTGAGTGGCATTGAACTACATACAAATACAGGAGTGATTACATGAAGTTCTCTCACCCCTCCACTTCTACAGCACATTCGTACTATTATAAAGCAAATAATAGAAAAAATGTTATAAATAAACAATAGGTCCGAAAACGCTTCGTATAGCGAGTTACTAGCTAGCGAAAGATTTTATCGTCACTGAATGTCCCGGGTAAAGAGTAAAATAAAACCATGACTAGAACTTTTGGAAAAACAGTGTTAATTCTAAGCGTAAGGAAATATCATGGATTCTTATGAGTTATTTTTTTAACCTGATATAAAAGCTAATAAATATAGGTTTCTAGATACTGTACCTAGTAGTAGTGTTTTTGGAGGGATTCAGGTTTAAATTGCAAAAAATTGCGTGAGAGGACACGAAACAATGTGTTTTTTTTGAAGTTTGATGTACAATAACTTTTGATTCAAAAATTAGGTAATAAAATACATAAAATCAACAAACATTAAACTGTGTAAGAGAATTGGAATAATTCTGGTGAAAATTGATATAAGTCAAAGGTTCTAAAATAAAACAGAAATAAGTTACCAAAACAAAAATCGCGATTTTATTCAGTATAAATACATTACTAAGCTGTAAAGAATACCGTAAGAGTGATTTTAGTATAAAATAACAACAAAAACATAAATGTTTGTTTCCTTAATGGATGAGATAAATTGAGAAAACAAGATTAATTGGTTTAAATAAATTTTGCGATTATGTGTTAAATAAAAATATCAAGTTTAATATATTACGTTGTATTTTTTTTAATAAATAAATTTACAAATCAAATGAGTTACGAAAATAATATTTAAGCAAAACATTTTCCCCCATTATTGTATTACTAAACATATGTTAACATGCAGTTTTTTTGTATTATTTATAGATTTCTACCAGTGAGGTATAACAGCGCGACGAATAACAGACTGATCAACAATGCGGTATTACCTGTACTGTTACGTTAGAACTGTGGTATTAGTGGTGGGTTTTTGCTAAGCTACAGCAGGAGAGATCGGGTTCTGTGAATCGTGTTATTAAATGCAATTTTTCCTTCTGATAGAGTTAATAATTCCCGATTGTTTTAAATTCAGCGAAAAAAATGCCTTTACTTTATCTTTGACATCAAGAGGAATGACGCGTGTCATATGGTTTTTATTTTGGGGTTACTGATAATGGTAATTGGCTGAGAGCCTGCTGGTTAGGAAGAATCATGAACTACGTTTACCCCTAGAATAGGAAGTGATTTCCAGATACCTAAAACTCCAATTTCAGGAAACTTTTCGTACTCCTTCGGGAAAAACTAGGATTCACTACCAAGTTACTAGAAACCAAATATATAAACGAGCTTGAATCGAGATATTGATGATGATATGTGTGTCTTATTGAATTGGCGGTGCTATCATACGCAGTCCACAGGTGTAAGTACAACGACGTTTGTTTCTAGGCGGATAGGAGATTTCGCAGTCATTACGGTGTGGAGAGTCACTTAAATCGCAAAACAAATTTTTAAATCCGTTTCAGAATACAAAAGGTTCCATACATCTATCCAGCTTAGGGGGAGATGGTCCCCGCCTTTGCTTGGAGGTTCTTTCAACTTTTGTTTGAATATTAGATAATCAATCTCTACAAGCGTATTTTGTTTACGGAATGAGGCACAATGTCGACACTCGGGAATTGGTGTCAATTAAAAACCTTGCACAAATGAACACTCATGGGCAGAAGAAAAATCCAATCATGAGGTAGTGTGAAACCTGAACTTTCCAACAGCCGGATTTACCGTCAATTGTCTGGGCTGTGGCCTTATTGCACAAATCGAGCCTGATATTGGGACCCTTTCATATTAAAACCTGGACTCCTTAAATGCTGAGATTACTATTTGACCATTTCCTTCAACGAAAGAAGATTTGCCGCAGGTCTGTTATAGAAAAAGAATGTTTCCCCTTTTAACAATCTCAGACCCAAAAATTTTGTACGTTCCCACTGCATCGACGGCAGGGCACCTCCCCCCACTTTTCACCGTGCTCCGTTTACTAAGCTTACTTAAATTCATCAATTTCCTGGACACTGGAGTTGATTCGTGGGAGGAAGGCCTCACCCTTTGGCCCACCAAGATCACCAGATACTATCTCCAATTTGGATTATTGCATCTGGGGATGGAAATGAAAAGACATTGTAATAACAATACAAAAGTAAAATTTCTCTGGTGATGAATTAATTGAGCCCGTATTATATGGATTTCGGCTTGTTGCAGATGACAGGGAAAGTCCTGTAAAAAATTTAAGAAAATCACACCCAACAAAAGCAATACACCAAATACGTTGCTGCAAAAAATGTTATTGATCATGAATGAGCCATTCAATGTTTATCGAACATCCTTATTAATTAAAAAGGTGCGTACGGTTGGCACCAACCTGATAATTTTGCTTAAAAACTAGTAAATGAATTTATTACTGAAGTATAAAAATTGTTGTAATTATACTGATTATATCCAATTTTTCTCAGATAATTAAATTCTCTACAATTAATGTGTGTGTTATTTTTATGTGATTTATTTAACCAATATTTTATTTTTTTTTTTTTTATTTTTTTTTTTACTTTAACAAAAAAGTTATTTGTACATTCAAACTTAAAAAAAACCGATTGTTTCGTGCCCAATTTCTTTTGCATTTAACCCTGAATCCCTCAAAAACTACTATCAGGTACAGTTCTGGAAACCTATTTTGATTATCTTTATTTCAGCGTAAAAAATACATAAGACAATCCCCACGATTATTTTCCGTTACTTTAATTAATCCTTTTCCAAAAGTGTCAGTATGAGCTTTGTAAATTATTTTTTAGCTTCTTTAACCCTGGAATTCAGGACGAAAATCTTTCGCTAAGGGGTTGTAACTCGCGGCTAACGAAGCGTTTTCGGACCTAATGTTTATATAAACATTTTTTTTTCAATTATTTTTTTTAACTAAGTACAATGTGCTGTACGAAGTTGGGGGGCAGAAACTTCATTTGGAATCAACCGCTGGTATATATTTTGGCCTAAACTTGTCAGAAAATCCCTGTAATTAGTAGTTGCAGAATTCTTGAGTGGAGTAACTACAGCAAATCATCTACTAACCAAACTTTCAAAAGATTCCCCTCGTTGTAGTACAGAATGTTGTGGATTGAAGACCTAACAACTATAATATTATATTGCCAAACTGCAGAAATCCCTGTAAATTGTAGAGTTACAGAATGTTGTGGATGACTACAAACAAAATATACTATTTGGCCAAACTGCAGAAAAAATTACAGTTTGACGGCATCAAGAAGTAAAGGATATACAAAAATAAGATACTAAGGGTGCAAAAGGAAAAACTAATGAAAGATGACCTATTAGAAAAAATAAAATAATCCTTATTATACTTTCTAGCATTTCTAGCTGTTGTTTTAAGTATTATGAAACACTAATTTTATTGTAATACCATAATGTTTAATTCTCATCACTAGCTAGCTCTTTTATTATACCTTTCTTACTAAACATGTGTTTGTAATAAATCTTAGAAAATTCAAAATGGAAATAAATGGCTTCTGGCCAGTGTTTTCAGGGGTTGTTCCAAAATTGGGAATTTCATTTAACGAGTGTTAATGGAGTTTTGGTCTCATTGAGAGGTTAAAAATTATTTGCATTTTTAAAACTGACTTTTACATAATAAGATCTTTTACTATTGTCCTTCGCACTAGAGCTGTCAATGGCTTGATGAGGGTCAAAAGTTGGTGTTAAAAAAGTCCTTTTTTATTGCCCACCCGTTTTGCGTGTTACAAAGTTTAATTGTTTTTATAAAATAAAATATTATCAACTATAAGTTATTTATACATTTCCTCCTGGGACTTAAAATTCATACTGACCATCCTGATGGTATTATCATGTTCATTTTTCTCCTAACTAAAGTTACTTTTTTCAGGTTGGGGTTTGAGGGGGAGGGTGGTAATTCTGTTTCTATTAATAAAAGACATTATTAATTATCCTCTGCACAATTTTGCTATGCTCTCCAACATTATTTTCAAATTCTCTTAGCGTGCTAATGTATCCCATAATGCACATAAAAAAAATTGATGAATTCTGCCTTGATTACATGTTAGAATTTTTTTACGATGTAGTATCAATTCAATTTAAATCTTGATTTATTTATCTAGGCTAGTAGGTATAACCAAAATGAGTTAGAGTTTTGTAATTACTATATGAATGTTTCCCAGTGAAATGTTTTTTCATTCTAAGTTTTAAATGTTTCACTGTAATTGCTATAAAAAATTAATTAAATATGTTTAAGCGTAATATCCTTTTGAAAAAAATGTTTGTTCCAAGTTTTTTAATAACTGTAACTATATGATTGATTGGATTTGATTTCAGCTAAATATTTTGCATTAGTTTTGGTATCCACGTAATTTAATTGGTCTAGCATTTTCATCTGAGAAAAGTAAGTTAAGTGATGATTGAAAACTACATGTCTATTTTTTAAATAAGCACCTCGTAGTTGATTATTTTTGTTATCTTGTTTGACACGTGTGTTGTATGAATTAGGAGTAAAGTAAAAAAGTATCAATAGTCTAATTCAAGGTTGAGGACCGGACTTGATTTAGTTTAGAATTTCATCAATATTTTAAGTTGTTGGTGGTTATCTCACCTATTAATATAGTTTTTTTAAGTTCAAACAATATAAATTGTGGTTAAAAAGTAAAAATAATACTCTGGCACAGACCCTGTAGAACTGAGTTGGCTCGCTGTTAGAATATTTACTGTGATGCAGGTACCAATATCGCCTTGCCCACTAACCTAAGGACGAATTTATATTAATAACTATAAAGAGCTTTAAATATCGTGTTTACATTTTTCTCCTTGTCTCCTTTATGGTTTCACACCTTCATCGAGGGCTCCTAATTTTCAAGTGACGCCTTGATCAGTGTCAATTAGACTAATGTGCCGCGGTGGTTAATGGCCTGCTGCCTCAATTTCATTTCTATGGATGCGTTGTTTCCGTACCCAAAAATATATATGAAAAAAAATGCTTATATATTGTATTTACAATTCAGTGACTTAAATAGTTTTAAAATCTAATTATTATAACATGTAAAACTAAAGTAAATGTAATTAATGGAGATTATAAAGTTAAGTTGTTTATCAAATGTTCGGGAAATAGAAATTGTAGATTGTTGGGTTGGAAATGTTGGTTTTTAATTAAAAGTTTGTTTTGTAATCTCTTGAAGTAGAAAACTAAAGTTTTTAAAATAATTCTAATATATATTTGATTTTCAATGTTGTTCAATAGATCTTTGAGTATACAAAAATTAGTATATTTTAATACAATTATTTTGGAAAAATAAATTTTCTCATGCGTTTGATAAATAAGCTTATTAACAAACAAAATGAAGTTGTAATTTCATTCCAAATTAATTGACAGTAATAGGAAAATTTTTTGGTAAATATGTGTTATAAAATTCATTAAAAATTGTTTTAAACCAATTTATAATTCATGAAACCAAAAGGATCCTCGTATCAGCAAATTAAATAAATACATAATTATCTAAGACTGCGATGAAAGGAATTCAATTACATTATTTCCATGAGATATTTTTGTTGTATTGAAATGCTTTGACAATAAAATCAAATTAAATGATAAATAAACTCTTGGCTGCAGTGTGGAGTACTACATTTATCTCTAGGGTCACCATTTAGTTTAAAAGTATTAGCTCGATTTGATTAAACTTAAATTTATAGTTAGACAATAAACAGTAAAAATTATTGAAATATTATAACCATGCTGTCCTTACATATATAATTTTGTTTCCTCAAAAGTATTTTTTTCTTATGTAATTTCTACATATTTTCTGTGGCAAACTTGATAATTACAACCAAACAGAAAGAATATGCAGACCCAGTTAATGTAAAAATCTGAACACACATGCTCATGTTTCAAACGATAAATGGATTAAACTGAACTGTGATTTATACAAGTCCTATACTAACTAAGTTTTCTGGTTTAAGATTGTATCGAAATTGCTTACACAGTTAAAACGATTAAATTGTCAAAATGTTTGGCTTCCCAGGTGATCCATCCTGTAAACAGATGTTAAAATAAAATTAGTCTTTAAATCATATTATTAGTGTAATTTATGTGATGATTGAGATGCCGCAATAATCTGAAATGATCATTTTTATTTCTGAATAATTAGGTGAGATTATTGCAACTATCTAGGTGCTGTTAATGATCACTGTACATTTCAGGGTGACTTGTCTAGACTGCACTCTGAAGGTAGACCCATTCTTTCCAACTGATAATGAAGCAAAACCTGTCGGGTTTTTTGGAAGGCACTTTAAAATTTCCTGTAAGTATTGTTTTTGTAACTTCATTTATACTTCCCTCTAATTCTTGGAGTATGTAATTTATTTTTTACATGCTTGGTTTCTTTTATTAAATAAAAATTATACATAAATAGTAAGTAAGAATCAAATTGAATCTTCATGTAAAAATATTTTTCTTTTTGATTCATAACTGTAATGCAGTGTAAATGAAAAATCTCTCGTAAAATACTAAAATAATATTAAAAGAAACAAAATCTTTCTTTATTCTCTAACCGAATAATAGCTATACATTTTTTTTTAAGGACACTTATGAATTTCTTAGAATTAAAAGTTAAAGGTTCATCTTTAATTTCTAATGTGATGAATTGTCGTATGTCTTTTTTTGGCAGTGTTGATGTAAACAATGCATAACTGTATGCACGCTTAGCCTTACCGTAACCAATCGGGACAAGTGTGCCCTCCGTCATGTGTATTCTTGAAGACACACCCACTAACAAAACACCCCCTCGTTCGTCTTGGACCACACAGAAATGGTGTTCCCAATATTTCCTCACCTGGTTTCCTTGTTTCCTAGATTAGTTGTTAACCCTTGGCCCTTCCTTTAATTTTACACTGTTTGCTGATGCCAAGTGTCCCCTCGATGCAGATCCTATTGGTTGCCACAGTACATCAAAACCCCTTCGTCTAATGATAAATCACAACACTCATCTAGTAACTTTGTGTGTTATTTGTAGGGAGTAGTGGAGTTCTCTTTATGCCTGTTCTTCGCTAAGTTGGTGAGCTACACATTCCTCTATTGGTTGCCGCAGTACATCAAGACCTCAAGTGAGTTTTTTGTTGGTATCAGAAACCTTTTTGTGATGTGTCAACTTTACATTGATATATATGTGAATGTTATCCAGAATGTAGATTACATTTCGCTCTGTATCACGGCCAGTTTTATGTCAGGGTGTTTCTCCATTCAGTGGATGAAGTTACCGTGCTAGTGAGAGGTTACTGTCTCCTGTGTATGAGGAGGGTAGCACATGTCATACAGAGACTGAACTAAAAATAAAACGTGTGATATCAATAGGATGTCAGTGTGGCTACTGAAAACATTGCTTCAAGCACATATTACAACCACTTTCAAAATTGAATAACTTTTCATTTGAAACTATTAATTTCCTATTTCTTCAGAACAACCTTTTTGAAAACGTTGTCGATGGATTGTAGGGACGAGAACATGTGCTTAGTGCATTTCTCAACCTGTCCAAAATCTTTTGACTGTGTGCACCACGAAAAAATTGTTGCACCAGGTAGAAAAATGTGGTGTTCGGTGTCTCTCGTGTACATGGCTTACTTGCTTACTTCAAAGATTGTCATCAGTGCGTGGAGATTTTGAGGCTCTAGGGCCTCTTCTGTTTTTGATCTATGTCGGTAGATTGAATTCTGTAACCCAGCATTCTGTAACGACCTGACTGTCCGTTTTAAAAGCAAGTCAGTACAGAATTAGAAATCACTTTTTACATGAAATTAAATGCAAGCATTCAATATTTCTTTAAAAACGAATCAGTCTGAATCTAATGTCATAAATTTCTGCCTTCGTCAGCATAACCGTGGCATGCGGGCAGCTGTATTTTTTTATAATTGTCCCTTAAAAAGACTAATTCCACAAAATTTCTGGCAATAATCATGGATAACCTGGAGCGAGCATGTTGATATGGTTCGTCGCTAGAGTCACCTCAGGCTTAATCCATTCTCACTTTGCTTATGGAGTGAGACTTTGGGGAGGTTGTGCTAGTTTAAAATAGAGCGATTTTTCAAACTCCAGGAAAAAGGATGTTAGAATAATTAGCAAAATGAATTATAAGGAAAGCTTTCAGGGAGTTGGGATTGCTGACTTTGCCTAGCCTCTATATTCTTGAGGCAGATTTAGATGCGTGTATTGAAGATTCGTGTAGACATTATATATTCTATCTCTATATTCATGTATCGCAGGTTTATATGCGCTTTTATTTTGTGGCGGTGACATTCATCAATATGAAACCAGAGTCAGGGTCAAATTTTATAACCTCTCCAACATAAACTTTATCTCAACACCTTCCACAACAAGTTGATGTGAAACTAATCAATGAACTCCCTGAAATTATAAAAATTTTTAAGGAATAAAAATTCAGGTAGCCAAAATCAATTTAAAACTCATCTCTAACGCTTTCGGTGTCCAATTACGTTTTACTCTGTTCATGGATTATTGATGAGCCACTGAGATATTTAAAAGTGCTGGATCTGAAGTCAGTGGGACTGTGTTTTAGATTATACCCATTGACAATATAAGAATGATTTGATGTTCTATCATTCATTCTCACAAGAATGACATTGATATCACAATTTTATACTATTGTATTCAAATTCAGGTAATAATAATTTGTCATAATTGTCTATAATAACTGAGCAATAAAATTCATTGTATATTCTGTTCGTGGACAACAAACACTGTTGTATTATGTTGTTTGGTACATTTGTTAATAATTTATTGTTTGTAATATGTTCACTTATCCTGCTGTGATGTGAAGAATGTGTACTCCTAGTATACATCAATTGTTCAAAAGGTATTTCAGTGATTTTAATTATACAAAATATAACTTCATGATGATCATTACTCTTTAAAAATGTTTTGATGTGTGATTTTTGTACAGCTTCACTCGGGACCAGCAGAAAGTGCAGATCTGTCGACAGTGTTTGATGTTGGTGGCATTGTCTGGTGGCATTGCAGCAGGTATCATCAGTGACTACAGCGGCAAGAGTGCTTCCACCTGTGCAGTCATGCTTGTTGTGGCTGTCCCCGTGGTAAGTACAGTATCGTATTGTTTACTTTAGATCAGAGAAAACTCAAACGGTGCCACAGGCTGTAGGTAAACAATGTATGATAGGTCCTCTGTTGTGTTACAGCTGCAGATAATACAACTTGTATGGAGCACATAGTCTGGCACTCAACTTTGGCTTGTTGCTGGTGGCCGGGCTGTTGGTCAACGGTCCATACGCTCTCATCACCACAGCTGTCTCAGCAGAGCTGGGCACTCATCATTCTCTGCAGGGAAACTCCAAAGCACTAGCCACTGTTACAGCCATCATAGATGGCACAGGCTTCTATAGGTCTGTCTTCCAATTATTCTTGTGCTATGTAATGCTTAAATTTATTCTTTGTGGGATTTTAATCACAATAAATTTTATTCAGTGTTTCAATGTGCTATTGTTGAATGGATGCACCACATTGAAGAAGTTAGTATTTGTAAAGTTTTATAGTGTGTTTATAGTGATTTAGCCTTCTACAAAATAAGCCCTTTCACAAGATATTACCTAGTTCCAGCACTGTTTGTTCTCATTTCTTTAAAACACTTTTTTTTGGAGCAGCAAATAAGTTGGTTGTAAAATTTTGTTTAATTATCCTATGTCCTCAAATTTATTTGGTTTTGGAGTCCATAACTTAGCTCATCTTATTGTTAAAGAAACCTTTTATGATGGACAAAAAAGTAGTTGGTCTAACTGGGTGGAAATTATTAGAAATTTAACTTTTGCCATATACATGTTCTCTTGAGGATAACGATAATTTAGGCACATCTTATTGTTGTAACCAAAAACAAATTTGTAGTGCATAAATAGTAATTTTATTGACAGAACCTCATTAACAAATTGTACTAGTATTTGGTGTCATA
This sequence comes from Homalodisca vitripennis, assembly GCF_021130785.1. NCBI lineage: Eukaryota > Metazoa > Arthropoda > Insecta > Hemiptera > Cicadellidae > Homalodisca > Homalodisca vitripennis. The sequence continues at coordinate 13,080 of NW_025784898.1, read as the reverse complement.
TACTCCAGATAATGTCAATCTGTGGTAAATTACAGGTGCGGCCAGTTTGGACCCCTTGCTGGCCGGAGTTTGTCTCCCAGTGGGGGCTGGAATAAGGTGTTCTACATGCTGATGGCTTTTCTGACGTTTCCTTGCCCTGGTGGTGAGGTAGGTACCAATATAAGCACTGAGTCGGTTAGAGTTTTTTTTTTAGCCATTATATAAAAATAAATTTACTCATTTGTGTTTCCAACTAAACTCATTGTCCGTGAATCTGCGACGGAATGGTAAAGTAAAATGATCTTTGTACTCAGTATCATCAGCTAACTGATTTTATGCGGACAGTAGAGTCCTGTAGTGAAGGAAAAACCAATACGATATAATAAGTGGAAATTGATAGGGTTTGATAGGTTGAAATGTTGGAAAATTGAATGGTTTAAAATAAAAACTTCATTGAAGGGTGGTGTCCTTGTCACAATAAATCCTGGCTGCGTAATTTCCAGCAATTTAAATAATTTTTTGGGCTGGTCATTAGATTTGTTGAAAAATCTAATAATTGGTTATATAAAATTAATTTCAAAATAATTATTATTATATACTCTAATAGGTTATTATATGGTCAAGTCAATAGTTCAAGTCAAAAAAAATCTTTATCTAACAATTATCTTGCAAGAAAATGTAATAGAGTTTCACAGAATTTACAATTCTTGTTTTACAAATAAAAATTAATAGGCATTTAAACAAATAAGTCAAAAATTGGTTTATATTTATCTAATTGTTGTGCAGTTCTTCCTGGGGTGGTCCTGTAGTTCCTGCAGCGGTCAATAAATTCATTGAGGCGTAATATAGATGGCTTTTCTTCTCAAGCAGCCCAGTTGTGTCGGCACGCTCTTGCTTTCTCAGAGTGTTGTGTTTGGTCTCCTCTCTTGATTTCAAAAGAGAATAGCAAGTTGAAGAGACTTTGCGCCGGCAATATGATGAGTCGTTCTTCGTCGGAAAGAGAAGTTTCCATCCTGGTGTAGTTGAGGGAGAGGACTGTTAATCCTGTGCGTTTTCTAGTTTGGCATGCCCTCGAACAAAGTCCTCCAAGCTTCTTTCAAGTTTTTCTTTGTGGCGTTGAAGAATTACCTCCAGAATATAGATAAAGTCTGTTACTGTCAGGATTCCGCGATCCTTGAACACCTGTCTGCAGCTTTCATGCGGCAATAGACCCACCATAGTCCTTAGGGCACGCTTTTGCAGGACAAGAACTTTTTGAATATTTGTACTAGATGTACTGCCCCACAGTACCACACCATATCGTAGGTGACTCTCAAACAGAGCATGGTAAGCGGTGGTCATAGCTTCATCTGTACTGGTGGCCTTATACCCTTTTCAGAACAAATGTTGCCGTGCTTAGTTTTTGGCACAAGTAGTCAACATGCAGAGTCCATGAAAGACAGCTATCCAGAATCATTCCCAGGTGTTTTAGTGAGTCAGTCATTATTATATTAGGAGGTCCTGATACCCTATCTTTTAGTCGTCCCAGGTTCATCTGCTTTGTTTTTGTTTCATTGAACAGAAGGTCGTTCTTTTCACAATAGTCTTGTGCCATACTTTGAGATATGTATGCATTTATTTCCCAGTTCTTCTGCAGACTGCTGGTAGTGAGTAAGGCCGTGTCATCAGCATACATGATGGGATAGCAGTAAGCTTCTAAGTACTTTGGCAAGTCTGAAACAAATAAGATGAATAGAACGGGTCCCAGGACGGATCCCTGGGGCACGCCCCGTGATACACCCCTAGGTTCTGAAGCCACTCTCCTCACTGACCCTTCAATAACATGTTTGATTTCAACAATCTGTCTTCTGTTTACACAAATAGCTTGTGAACCATTTGAGAGGTGTTCCCCATATTCCCAGAGAATCAAGCTTCTTCAGTATTAGGCTGTGGTCAAGACAATCGAAAGCCTTGCTTAAGTCTAGAAAGGTACTAACAACAGAGTTTCCAGACTCAAAGCTATCGATAACAAACTCAATCAGGTCAACAAGCCCAGTTGTAGTGGATTTTCCAGAGATGAAGCCGTGTTGTCTCTCTGGTAGGAGCTTGTTAAACTCAAGATGTTCAATTAGTCTTATTAGCACAACTTTTTCGATGACTTTAGATACCGTTGGGATAATGTGATATGGGTCTAAAAAATTGGTTATTTCATCTCTTTGACCTTGTTTATGCAGAGGAATTACTTTGGCAGTTTTTAGTTTATTTGGAAAGAGACTCCTTGTGAAAGCGATTTGTTTATGATGTCCTTCAAGGGAGCACACAACTCTTATCTTTGCAGAGCTTCAGAAGTCTTGAGGAGATATCATCTACACCAGCTGACATTGAAGATTTCATTCCTTGGATGATAATCCTGAATTCTTTCACTTGTTGTAGGTTTGAAAGCAACAATTTGCTCCTCGAGTTGTGCTTGAAAGACACCTGTACCAACAGTTTCTTGGGGGGTTTATTGGCTTTTAAAGTCTTTTCTGCCACTGTTGTAAAGAACTTGTTAAAAATGGTTCTGCTTATCTTCAAGGGTTCCTCAGTTTGCTCTCCTGCGATGCTTAGCTTCCATTTTTCTTCGTTCAGTGAGACATCTCATTTCGACATTCTCCGAAGCCGCCTCTCACAATTAATCATCAATCATGCTCCAAATTACCATTCTCTTAACTTATTATATTTTCAGAGATCCAGTTATCAACATTTTCGATTAGCCGTACGCCTGAATAGATCTTAATTGTTAAAGGTCATATTTCCTTTGGTTTTGTTTTCTCGAGCTGCTATTTTTGGTCTTCTTCCTGACCCTGTGAGGAATGTACCCTTGAAATTTATTAGCAGGCACATTATATAATCTTCTTAGATTAACCTAGATCTCTTCTATTCTTTCATCTTCTTTCTTATCTGACTTCTGGGCCTGGAAGATGGTTAGGCTGTAGATTCGTTGCGGACTATGTGCGTTGGTTGAATTTCTGTAAGGGCAAGTTTAATGGTTTCTAACACGGTTGTCCAAATGTATTGATAAAGTTATCATTAATTAGCCCAATGTCCCTGTGCTGTCTGATGGCCTTGTAGATTTTACTCTTTTCCTTTTCTCGCCCAAGATTGGTTAGTACACTAGGTTTTTAAAAAGTCCCCACGTTACGAGAGGTGAAGGTTCTCGTTGCAAAGGACGTTAGGGCTTCTTTTTTTTTAGAATCTACCAAGGGAAACTTGAATAGTGCAATAAAACTGCCCCCTGCCCTGTTATGGTACGGGCATAATGCCAGTGTCCACCATCCTCCACAAATATCTACCATCTATTCATGGTATTGTTCAGATTAGTGGGCCACAACAAAACGCCGAACGTCCTATGGATGAGAATGGGATGTGGTTGGTGATTCTTTGTTGAGGTGGCTAGAATCCAAGACCTAGCTTATGGTCATAGGAATAGGAAGGCTAAAATAGATTCACGGAGGAGGAACTTGCTCATATGGTATCTTCCCAATCTTCCAGAGAACTGTCCAACATTCAGGATCTCAACCGAAACAGATTCCCGCAGTTATTTTGTGGAATAGTGTGTCCAACATGCCTCGGCAATCAAACTGCTTAGTAGCTCCCTTCACACTACTCAAACAGGGAGCATTTGGCGGTCGGTACATCTCCCAAGACAAGAGGAGTAAGATCACCTTTCCCTGTCAGCATATTTTACGTGCAGCCATTATCACAGAGATTAATTCTTGACTTAGATCGTTGAAATACTTTGAATCTACTTGTATATACAGAGTTGGCTAGAGTTTTGCGTTTTGGAATATAGTACACCGCCCCCCTCTGAGATGGTAGACTCTGCACATCGAGAAGTTATGAGGTTCATAATTGATCAGCATATAGCGTTAGGGAGAAATGGCTGTTGCTAAGTTCCAATGTTTCTTTGTCAGCACAACTACTGTCCAGGCTTAAGAATGATCAAGGAAATGGTAGAGCCTATCCCAGATATTTTTGCTCAAAAGTCGGTCCTAGCATTGTGGTGTGAGAGAATTTTGGTTTTCTCCCGTGAGTCTTTCTTTTCCATTCTCACCTTGCTTTTCTAATTCGTGGCCGACAACTCTGATCGTTGTTGGTGGAAGTGTGAGGACTTATAAATTTTAACCCTTGTTTAACTGGATTGCGAGTTGGTTTTTGTTTAATGTTTGAAGTTTATGACATGTTCTGGTCGGGGAGAAATTAAAGCTGACGGCTCTGTTTCGAGCTTCACACTTTTTTTCCTTTTTGCCTCGTGCTAAAAAATGTGAATAGGTTTTGGTGTGCACCTTTTGGTACACAGATCTACTTCTTTCTTAGATCAAACTTTGTTTCCTTTTTTCTGGGTTGTGCCTACTGTGATTAGTTGGCAGCATTTGATGCTTGGCTTCTAATTTGATAGAAGAATGTCGTGGTGTTTGTAAGCGGTACTTAACATGTTCTCACCAATACTTATTATCTCGATTCTTCTTACTTGCCAAAAATAACAGAAGTAATAATGGTTTTTTGTTTTCGGTTTGAGATTATAAGGTCTTGTGTCTCTTTGAGAGGTAGGCAGGTAGGTTTTGGTCTACATATGAGCCATACCTCATAGCGATGAATGTCCCTGGAATTGGAACACCAGTTAGAAACTGAAGGTTGCTGCTGACAAATTGTGAACCTTGTTGGTTCCGGTTGGTGAGATTTTCTTAGTGTGTAACTATTGCAGAAGGATTTTTGGTGAGTTTCGGGAGTAGACTGCTGAACTTCTTGGTTCCTTCCATTTATTTTTTTTATCCACTTGCTCAAGAGATCATCTGCTGTTGGTGTAATGTATTTAAAAGATCCTTTATGTCTGGTTATGGCGACTAAGCAGTGGGGCAGGACCTGAGTCATATATTTCATCTTTATACTTGGATGTTCTCGTATTACTATGATGTTCTTTCGCCTGTCTCCCTTGGTATTCATGGATGGTTGAAAATGTTATATCCCATCTTGTTTAATTCAAGCTTTTCAGATTGTTTGAAGACCAGGATTTTGTATTGACCAGAATTTATCTGCAGGTTGGTAATCCCGTTAGGGCAGATCAGCATTGACTCATTGCTTTCTGGGTTGCTGGTTGTCATGCCTTGTTCGTAGAAAAGTTGAGAGAAGATCTGCAACACTACTTGTACATCGGTATGAGTGACTGAGCAACTTGAGTCAATTCTGCTGTTTCCAGGATGTTAGAGTACTTTAGATCATGGGGGGTTCTGTTTATGTAAGGTATTTGGTTTTTGTCCCCAATCAGCAGAGCCTCTGAAACTCCAGCAAGAGCGCAAGCAAACAGAATTTCCCTGCGTGTAGCATTAATGCTTCATCCACAATTACCCTCTTTATATTTTCCTCCATTTTTTCAGGTGGTCTGTGGAGTTTATGATGAAGGAATGTACTGTTCGACAGGAGTCCTTTATCTCTTTAGCAGATATTTCTTCTCGTTTTAATTTTAGCCGCTTGCGGAAGTCAACTGCTGCATTCTCGTGTTGGGAACCAGTACAAGGTCACCCTCTCTATAGTTGTTGAAAAATTAATAAAGGTAGTAGTTTTCCCACTGCCGGGGACTCCTTGGACCAACTTAAGCCTTGTTCCCACTGTGTCTCTGCTACCGATACACCTGACGCTGTTGTAGAGTCGCAGATGATTTCATTACCCTCTGTTTCCTCTGAGACGAGCAAGATATCATTTGCTGGTTAGATGTTAGCATCAACTACATATTTTGAGTTTTTACACGCAAGTTTAACAAATCGTGATCCATCAAAGCCATGGCTATATTGCTTGCCAGGGTTTCTTCCCAGTAAGATATTTCCAGACTTTAGATCGATTATGTCATAGTTGATTTTGGATGGAGAAGTTATTACTTGCTTCATCTCTTGACTGGATAGATGTTTTTCGTTTTAAGCTGTGAGATCTATATAAATTGAGAGAATTGTTTGCAGCAGAAAGGAAAATTTTCAAGCTTTTCTGCTCACAATTCCCTCTGCTCTGTCATTGCATGCACTCTGAGCTAATATGCTGTTTCAACGAGTTGCTTGTGTCAGTTGTACTTTTGAGTTGATGCGGAGTTGCAGATCGGTTTGTCATGTGGCTGTTTGTACCTCCACATCTCCCAAGCAGGATTGAGAAGTCACGTGGCTTTCCTCCAGAATTACTGTATAAATAAATTTGGGATGACTGTTTGTGCTGATATTCCTTGGATTACCTCTTTTCTGATGCACTTTAGAAAAGTTTGGGTTTTCCGTAGGACATCGTTCTTATGTTGTCTATTTAACGGATTGGGTTTTATATCTTTTAGTGCGTAAAAGTCTAGAGAGTGACCTGTTGCATGCAAGTATGGCGGTGTTACATGTCAAATATGGAGGGCGAGCAGAAGATCTATTGTAGTTAGAATGCTCCTTGTGGTGGTCATCTCTGGACGTTATTTTTTTGATAGACCAAGGTGGTTTGTTGTCTATGTCAATTGGAGAGCGAGGCCTGATGGGGCGGGGTGCATTGATATTTTTTGAATACAATCATGTTAAACTACCGCCTACCAGAAACTCTTAAATTTAATTATTGTCTTCCGTCCTATTTGTTTTTAGGACAACTATGACGAGGGTAGGCAGATAATGTTCAGGGAATATGTTTTTTCCCTCTTTAACTGTAATTGATATAAAACTGCTGCTATAAGATCGGTACTCATTTGTCATTTGGACTCGTGTCTGATATTTGTGTCAGTGCCAAGGATTCGTAGTAGGCAGTGTAGTTTTAGCAGGGGTGTTGTGTTAATTCGTTATTAGGTTTAATGGCCGAACACGTTTGACAGGGTTGGTTGGCTATCTGTGTTGTAGTGGTCTGTTGTATCATCTGGTAATGGCCTACAAATCCGGCAGTTAGCCCATTTTTTCCCAGATCAGACGTCAAGGTTCTGAGGGCTTCAATTGTGGGGAGAATGTTCAGAGGTCGCTTTATATTCGAGTTACAAGATCGCTGTATCTAGTTGTGGGGGGGAGTTGTTGGTTATGTACAAGAGCCGTTCAGAAAGTAAGTTGCTTGAGTAAATAAAAGGTCACAATAACTTTTACAACTTTTTATTCTTTAAATTTTAATGGAACAACTCTTAAACTATTAAAAAATTTAATTTAAGCACTTATAATTTCTACACATGCTTTTCGATATACGCTGAATAATATACTGCCACCTTTGCACTTGTCGGATCTGGGCGGTTTTGCGACAATAAAGTGTGACCCCACTCTATTGATTGGCTTTATTTGATACTGACATAAGAAACTCTTGTTTCATCACCAGTGAGACTGTGTGGTTAAGAAACTTGTCAGCTTCTTATTCCTAACAAATTTCTGCACCTCTGTGCTATTAGTCCTTCACCCCCCCCCCCCCCCCTCCACAAATTTAACCCACACCTTCCCATTATCCAACCTGTCAGTCCTGTACAGTAACACTGCAATAATTTACACCTCACACAAAGGATCAAGCTATGATTAACATACATTTAAAAATACAATTTATTTAAATATTTTGTTGCCAAAATTATGTTATAAAACATGAGAATCAGATTTTTCAAACCCAGGATTGATTTTTCTATCCTGGAATCCCGGGATTACAATAATAGTCTAGGGTTGCAACCCCTACTTGGCAGATATAATTTGTTTTGATAACACTGTTTTGTTTATCAATGTCGTGATAAATGTTGTGTTATCAATGTCATGATAACAGTTGTGTTCAGGTATGATTTGTTTTGATAACTGTTTTGTTATTAAGGATGTGATAACTGTTGTGTTATCAATATTGTGATAACTGTTGTGTTATCTATGTCGTGATAACTGCTGTGTTATCTATGCCGTGATAACTGTTGTGTTATCAATGTTGTGATAACTGTTGTGTTATCAATATTGTGATAACGGTTGTGTTATCTATGTCGTTATAACTGTTGTGTTTTATCAATGTCGTGATAACTGTTGTTGTCGATGTTGCAGCTTCTGGTGCGGTTGGTGAAGAGAGAAATTAGGCCACCGCCAAGCCATGCAGACACCTGGCAAGTTTGATGATTGCCCGTTCACTGTGCTGACTTTTATCTATTAACTGAACATTTCAACATGTTCTGACTTTGAAGACAACACTATACATAGTCAGACTACGGATTGCACAAATATTTAATGTCGTTATTTATTTTCCTTCATGCATACAACAACAAACATTACCTACTTAATGGCAATTAATACTTGTCTCCTTAAGTAACCATTTGCATTTTAATATAATTGTGATAAGAAATTCAGAAATTATTATTATTTTAAATTCAGTTTTAATTCTCTAATTGTGAATAATTTATTTTAAATATGTGATAGTAATTCATAAGAAGTAAACAAGTAATAGTTTCAAGATTGAATTTGACTATTTTTAAGTTGGGGGTAGTGATTAAAGTCACATCTCAGTTTGAATGGCACCCACTTTCTTTCACTATTAACTACTCCATTGCTGGCTTATTGATATCAAACACTGACACATCATTGCAGAGTTGGATACCTAAAGTTAATGGTAGTTAGAATTTTTCAACTAAAAATAAAATCCAATGATAATAATAAAACGATAACATTTACTTTTAAACATAATCAAAACTATAAATAAATAAATAAAAGCACTAGTGAAAACCATTATATTATGACTTAAATGAAGAAAACTTGTATGAAATCAGCATTTGATAGTTTTGTGGTAGATTAAAATACAATTTGTCCAGGAACAGCACCAGCACCAATCAAAAAGAGCATAGTTTGTGATTGTATTCATTCAGCTCACTTGTTATTCACATATCTGACAGCAAATTCCATGTATTTTCTGATATAACCGTGAGGCGCGGGAACATGAAATGGATACAAACGTGTTACAACAGTTGCGAAGTTAAAACGTCATAAGAAAATAACACCAGTTTTAAATAAAAGTTTTAATTAAAACGTTAAAAAGTCTATGAAAGTGAGGACGTTTTTATAGCTAGAGCAAGTATGAGTAAAGTTTTAAAAATTAATATTTTTTATTCCAACCAGCAAACGTAGTTTCAATCAAGGATCATATTTAATCTGTCTTTCATTATCCTTATTTTATACGCTGTAATATTTATTATGCTTTTTGTAAGTCATACCACATTTTTGCCATAAAATTGCCAAGTCGTGTTAAAAATAATAAATAGATTTTATATTTTTATAATGTTATACTGAATTATTTTTTACTTGTTATTTATACTGCAGTAGGTGTTAGCCTCCAGGCGAGTCTGGCAAGTTACAGAGTTTATTTTATCAGTTGTTAACAGTTTTGGACACTCTTGTTTACCAATAGTATATTTTTATGTTAACTTATCTATTTATGTGTAACCACTTTTAGTCATATTTCCAATGTTTTCTGTAACCAAGACAATCAAATAAATAATGCTAAAATAACAGTAACTTGGCAATTATTTTACCACCTGTGTTACTTCAAGTTCCTTATCTCTATTTTCTTGAATCTTTTGACAAGCACTATACCAAGTTTTCCTGAATAATATTAGGGTATGTCTGTCAGATATAGTGTAAATGTGATTTGTTCTCTAGCTATAGCTGAGACTATGCTACTGTGATTGTAACTATAACTGTCATTACTTTGACTGATTTTAACTGTAACTGAAATCGACTTTTTTGAGTTAAAAGGACTTAAGTCAATTAAAAAATAACTGTACTCATTTATTTGTGTTAAAATGGTGTTTCTAAAGTACAACTATAAGAACTACAAATGGCGAAAGTTCAAGGTTTCTGTTACAAGAGCATAAATAAATACTTCATTTTTGCTGAAATGGTGTGAATCAGCTGAAAATGGCCACACCAGATTTGCTTAGAGTTGACTCCCGCCCTTTTTTAACAAAAACTAGGGTTGCTCTATTACAGTCTTTGTACTAGATTCTGATTGTGAAGCAAATGCCAAGGTCAAAGTCAGCAAATCCCATTTACTGAAAATATTACTGTGACAATTTTAGCTATAGATTTGTACTCCCTCGGGTGGATGTCCTGTTGCAACCTGTGAGGCTTTGAAAAAAAAAACTAGATCCCCTCACCTCAACCAGCAGAGCTTTCTGCTCACAATACAATGAGCAAGAAGTTGTACTTGGCTCTAAAGCATGATTCATCTGAGGGTGCTAAAACAGAAACTCATGTTTTATCGTTTGCATTTGACTATAAGAAAACAATGTCACTGCCAAAACACGCCCGTTACAAGAGTTTTACCTATCTGTCCGTAAAACGTTTTTGGTATAAGCAACATTGAAAATAACGCTAAACTTACCACAACCACTTGATTATGGTCTTGTAATCCTTATTACACTAATGTTTATTGCTTCTATTGTAAATAATGTTTACGTTTTCTCGTTTGCATCACAAAAACATCGTGAGACCAGCCGCTGTGTGAAACTTGGACGTGTTACTACTAGATGTCAAATATATGGTTAACCCTTTCCACTCAAAAGGTCAGCAGCACTGGCCACACCAAGGTTCATGAGACAGCTCACGTTAGTTTTGCCGTAGTTTGTCTTCGAAACTCGTATGGCCAGTACAGATGGCCGCCACTACTTTCATTGACCAACTTGGCGGCCATATTTGTTGTTTGCTTCCCCAGATCGGAATTATTTTTCAATATCCTCCATGTTTATTTGCATAGTAGTTAAAAAATGTTTAAAGGAGAAATGAAAAATAATTTATTTTTAATGAATCTTTCTAATACAAAGATAAACATACATGTGGGAAATTTAACTATTATACTTATATTGTCAACAAAGATATGTAAATAAAGTGTAATAAAGCATTTACAGTTTTGTTATACTCAGACATTAACTATTTTACATTTTTCTCAGTCTTTACATTTTTATGGGATACAATTTTTTAAATTACACACCAATGTATAGTCAAGAATAGTTAGCACTCGTCTTCTAGTAAAATTTTCTAGGTTTCCATTACTTCACGGGCCACTACGCACCATTTGTCCTGATTTGCACAGTTAATGTTTAGAAAAGAATTATAGGCTAATTTAAAATTTACTGCTTTAACTAAAAACTACTTTAAAATAAAGCTGCTGGATAGGTTTCAGCACTCACCATTCATTATAAAACAAAGAGAATATTAGAAAATAACAGCTATGTTTAGTGCCAGTGGTGCTGGCCTTAGGAGCTATGGACGTAGTATATCTTGGCCAGTACAGCTGGACATACAAGCTCCAAGGACAAGTTTATAAATAGCCCCTTTACAGTGCATAGGGTTAGAAAAAGCAATGGTTTGGGGTTTTCCCCAATACGGATTTGTGTGTGTGTTGTCGTGTGTGAATGATTTATAAAAGTAATGGTCAAATTTCCTTTTATGACAGTAAAGAATTACCGTTCTTTATTTGCAATGACATACCATTTTATTCAGTCACTCGTACTGAGTTTTGTTTAAGAGTAGTGAGATATCAACATTTCCTTGATTTATTGTCTATTATTCACCAAAACATACAGGTCATCACATCGAATAGTGCTATGAGAGGCATACTGTTGGGTTGTTAGATATCCAGTATTTATTGAGCCGGGTATGTGCCGTGAATGATAGAGGGGACGAGAGGTAGACTCGGTGTCCAAGCCGATTTGACTTTGGTGTCGCAAGACTAGTGAGTGGGAGGACTCGGAAGGTTGGTCCCTGGCAAGTTTCTCTTGTGAGACGAGCCCAGCTTCATCTGGAGTAACTCTTACATCTGTTTGCCAAGGCTAGAGGAGATAACATCAGTCCAATTACAAATAGTGATATGTTACAGACTAGTGAGAGGTCGAATGGTTGGTCCCGGCAGGTTCTGTGATACGAACCAGCTTTTCATTAGGGAAGACTCCACCATCGTCTGTAGCCACTAGGCTAGATAGAGAACATCAGTCTGTTAGATTGACAAATAGTGAATTGTTACAGACTAGTGGAGAGGTCGCATGTTTGGTCCCGGGCAGTTCTGTGAGACGAGCCAGCTTCATCAGTGAAGACTCTTTCATCTGTAGCCAAGGCTAGAGAGATAAAGCACCAGTCTATTTAGAAATAGTGATTGTGACAGACTATGTGAGAGGTCGACAATGGTTGGCTCCACGGCAGGTTTCTGTGAGACGAGCCCAGCTTCATCCAGGAGACTCTGCATTCCTGTCAGCCAAGGCTAGAGTAGATAACACCAGTTCTATTAAAAATAGTGTATTGTACAGACTAGTGTAGAAGGTCGAAGGTTGGTCCCGGGAGGTTCTTGTGAGACAAGCCAGCTTCTATCAGGAGATCTCTTTTCATCTGTAGCCAGAAGGGCTAGAGAGATAACATCATGTCTAATTAGAAATTAGTGAGTTGTACAGACTACGATGTAGGAGTAGGTCGCAAGGTTGGGTCCCGGGGCAGTTCTGTGAGACGGAGCCAGCTTACATACAGTGAGGACTCTTCGTACTGTAGCCCAAGGCTAGAGAGATAAACTATCAGTCTGTTAGATTAAAATAGTGATTGTACAAGGACTAGTGAGAGGTTCGAAGGTTGTTCCCGGGAGGGAGTTCTGTGAGACAAGCCAAGCTTTCCATCAGAAGACTCTTCGTCTTGTAGGCCAAGGCTAGAGACGATAACATCCAGTCTATTAGAAATAGTGATTGTTACAGGACTATGTGAGAGGATACGAAGGTTGGGTCCCGGCATGAGTTCTGTTGAGATGAGCCGCGAGCTTTCATCAGAAGGAAGCTCTTAGTTCTGTAGCCAAGGCTTAGAGAGTTATGTGGTATGTTGTGGCCTAGGGAGGAATGCGGGGTGATGGACATAATTTTTTATGAGTTATGTTTTATATATGTGGTCCATTTCTAACCTTTTTGTTTATTATAACATCAGTCCTGTTAGAATAATAGTTAGTACAAAATTTAACATACCCAAAATCATGTAATGCGAAGGAGAAGAAGAATAAAAATTCTCTCACCTAGGAATCGAATAAGGCAGTTGCTAACAAGTTACAGCAAACGGACTCTTGTATTTTCAAAAGAAATTATAATGGAGTGCACCACAAAATTGACTCCACTTAAATTAGACGATT
>NW_025784897.1:0-23387 GCF_021130785.1 Homalodisca vitripennis | reverse complement strand
GCAAGTTTTCTTTTCTTCCTAGCAACTCTAGCCTCCTTGGTCATGCCCTAAAGCAGATTTTTTCTGCCTTTTTCAATCGTATTGTATCAAAATTTTCGCAATGCGGCAACAGACTTCTCGCTCAGTTTGATTCCTAGGTTGTTATACACATCCAATTTGCTGGTGAATCCATTATTAAAAGTTAAAATTTGCATCATGTATGCCAAGTTTTAGAGTGTTTAGCCTTACAAAAACATTTTTAGGCACCTTAGACCAACGGCATTTTTTGAAACTTTCGTTCTGGTTTTGAGTCTTTTGGTCAAGGCATTTTTTTAGAAGATCCGGATTGGCTAAATCTCTATAAATTTGTTTGATCTGTACCATCACTTCATATGGCAAATTGTGTAACTTATGGCTGAAATTTCTGATGTAGGGCTTCGGCTTTATTATAACCGCACCACGACTCCGGCCCCTTTGGACATAGGCCATGTTGCGGAGTGTCATCATTCGATATTTTGTGGAAATAAGTTGCCCACACATTTTTAACCATTTGTTGAAGATCTGATCCACCTCTTTTTATAGCTAGGCCATAATATTCTTGCAACTTGTCTAGGTCATTATTTGTTAGCCTATTCTTGCCCCCTATTGCTCTATTATCTTTTAGTTTTGTTTTTCCCAACCGTTTCTTCAATTCCCTTAGTCTGCTCCCCATTCTCTTTCTTGACATGATTGACGCATTCCAGTTTTCTTACTTCTACTTCATCTCCATATGGCTTATCGTCAACCACCTTTTTAAAAACCATTGCTGTCACCATCTCCTAAGTATCGTACATACCGTACATTTCGATCTCTGGACTTTCGGAAAACATCTAGGGCACCCGCAACTTCCATGCCGCCACTTGACCCTTCGTAGTTTTTGGAACATATATGATCAGGTACTATTTTTTTTTTATTTTCATGTACAGTGCAGATTTGACAGTATTTGGACATTATGGAAACATCCAACACCTTGCCATATCTAATGATGTTACGCTGACAACCCCATTCAGTGACTTGTGTCCCCTCCTTTGCCAAGACCCATCTAAACAAACCGTCAAATCTCTTTTTGACGTTTCTTCACACTCATTTACAGACACAGCTTCCTCAATTGCCTGCTTCATACTTTCACTAGCACAATTTTCAACAGCCTGATATATTATGTTACTACAAGGTCCTATTTTTTGAGGTGGTAAAAAGGTAAGTCTAATAATGAACACAGAATGTTACCTGCACTGATACCTTTTCCGATCGTTCTCATGCCGTAAATAAATTTCAAGTTTACGTCATATTTTCCATTCTCATTTTTTTTTAGAGTTGTAAAATTAGTTGATTCCAAACAAACACAACATTTCAGTTCAATATTCACAGCCAATCCAAATCTTTTCTTATCCGTAGTACAAAGTTCTATGCAGTCTTCGCTATCGCAGAATTTACATTTTTACAAATTTTTTTAATTGCTCACTAAATAAACTAAGATCCAAAATAACACTACCCATTCCAGTTCCTTCATAATTGTCATATTTATCAAAGGACAGTTTTTTAGAAGCAAGCTAATGTTTGCTTTAGTAGTAGGCCTAGGGCTAGGGCTAGCAGAATCTGTTTGGGTAGGCCTAGATTTAGAGTCCAACTTACGGTACTTGTTTCCTCTAAACTCACGTTTAGATTTAGTTTTGTAACTAACCTTTGCTCTTGGCATGGTTATAAGAAGTTGTAAAACACTTCAAGAAACATAACACACTCCTAATCTACCACTAACTATGAATAAAGTGCAACACTTTTAGTAAAACACAATTATCCGACACAAACACTTTATAACATAACCTCCTAAGCATATCAAAACAAATAAAGCAATATTCTTTCTGTCATCTGTATTCCCAGTTGTCAGTACCAGGTTGACCAACAGAGCAAAGCCATAACATACTTATAACTAACACACATGATATACAGGTGTACATAAAGTCCTGCACAGGTATAATATTTTCTAAACGATAACAGATAAATGAACAAGATTTGGTACATCAATACTACACCTAAAAATCTACTTTTTGAAGGAACTATCAGTTTTCTGTAATATCATGGGGACGTCCCGCAAGGAGTCGGAAGGAAATCTTAAATAGGAGCATAGGTCAATATGCACATCATTTTAAAGGGCTTATCTACAGAGTTTAATGCCGCAAACCGCACTCAAAAATATTGATCCAGTACAAAATGGCGGCTGTTCAAAGGTTTTACTTGGTTACATTTCATTAGTAGCCATAACCCCGGTAAAGCAAAACTGCAACCAAACGAATACTGCAGATAAATACTACATTATGATTGTCAGTTGTACAGAAAGTGAATTATGACGTAGGTTATCCTCAAGGGTTACAAATTTGGTCCTAAATATATTGGTAACAGTGTTTAAATAGGCTCTTACGTCAATGCCGTAGTGTGGGGGTGCTCCGTCCTGTTGAAACCAGATATTCTGGTAATGTTCTCCAAACATGTTTCGAAGTGCTGGTGTAATTTTCATTTTCTAGCAAACGTTAATATGATATTGCACTTAAATTTCCTTCAATAAAGAAAGGACCTACCAACTGGGTACCTATCACACCAAGCCAGACATTCACCTTTAGTGAATACTGCGTATGTGCTTCCCGCATCCAGTGAGGATTTTCGCTACTCTAGTACGTAACGGCAATTGTGCCTGTTTACACTTCCATTGAGCATAAATGAACAATCGTCTGAAAACACAATATTGTTTGCATCAATTTCGTTGCAATCTATTTTGGCCATCATAGTTTCACAAAATTCTATACGTCGATCGAAATCAACTTCGTTGAGTTCGTGCACCAAATGAACTTTATAAGGCTTAAAATTAGACCCTTTCAGAATCTTTTTAACAGACGTAACAGAGATGTCATGAGTTTTGTGTTGCTGAGCGTAGGGACTCTTGCGTATTCTCAATAAATGAGTGCACTACATCTAAAGATGTTTGCCTTCAGTTGTCGCAGTAGCGGGCCTTCCTGTCCTATGACGATCGGAAACACTTCCTGTTTCCATAAAGCGTTTTAACAGTTCTTCCTACAGTTGTTCTAGAAATTGGCTGCCTCTCGTGAAAGTAGTCATGAAATAAATGGCATGCTTCCTCGTGTGATCGTCCGTTGTTTTCCCCAACCAACCATCATAAGAAGTGTTATACGTTCACGTTCGTCAAGCAACATAGTGTAGTTGAAGAACTACAAGCAATACGACAAACTCTTTGTACTAAAGTGCACTGATAGAAAGGTTGAACAGCACTACTAAAACAAGAAAACTAGAATAGCCTACTATGAATAGACTGGCTAATTGGAAAGTCCAAACTGCGACCCAAAGATAAGAGCTTTTTAATTGTTACTGTTATCAGGTTTTCCCCGTTATCAATATATTAGGACCATATTTGTACCCCTTGAGGATAACCTACGTCATAATTCACTTCTTTTACAACTGACAATCATAATGTAGTATTTATCTGCAGTATTCGTTTGGTTGCAGTTTTGCTTTACCGGGGTTATGGCTACTAATGAAATGTAACCAAGTAAAACCTTTGAACAGCCGCCATTTTGTACTGGATCAATATTTTTGAGTGCGGTTTTGCGGCATTAAACTCTGCTAGATAAGTCCTTTAAAATGATGTGCATATTGACCTAATGCTCCTATTTAAGATTTCCTTCCGACTCCTTGCGGGACGTCCCCATGATATTACAGAAAACTGATAGTTCCTTCAAAAAGTAGATTTTTAGGTGTAGTATTGAATGTACCAAATCTTGTTCATTTATCTGTTATCGTTTAGAAAATATTATACCAGTGCAGGACTTTATGTACACCCTGTATATGATTGTGTCAGCCAACATCTTACGAACTGCTGCAAAAAACTAGTGAACATCTTTTGTTTGTGAATTTTTTTTGGTAATTTATAAATTTATTTGAGCATTAACACTTACATATTTTTAAAATACACACTTTAAACTATTAAAAAATGCAATAAAAAATTTTTCTAATTTTTTTTAATTTTCATCGACCTGCTCCCCTTAAAGGGAATGGTTATTCCATATAATTTTCTGTAATTGATACAATAGACAAACTATAAAAACTCCTTTTTCTCTATGTAAACATAAATGTTATTACAATCGTAACATTTTGATATTCTACAACTATTTTCATGACCAACAATTAGTTATAGTATAATGTAGACATAGTGGATCACAACGACTTTTCAATATTAAGGTAACAAGATAATATATTACGATAATTGTGTTAATACAATGAATATTGTTGTAATATTCGTTTCCAATATTGTTTGTTTTATATTGTAGTATTACTTTAAATGTTATCGAGCACACTTGTAACATTTTTTGTACGTTTTCTTACATTAATGAAGTGTAGAACTGTAGTATTTATGGCTTTTATTTACTAGCTATACCATGTATCTTTTACAATGATATTATCAAATACAAATATTTATATAGATTAATTTTGCTAGAATAACGCACATATAATTATATTTTAAAAACAACAAAACAGCGCTAAGTTAAATTCTGTAAAACAGTTTTCAACACTAGAACAGGAACCGCAACAGTATCGCACTTCTTAAGCATTGCATCACACACACTGTGTCCTCACATTTAATATGTTTATACTACTTTGAACACTCTACTATTTAATTCTACTGTAGTTATGTTATACATTCAGATTATGACATCGAAATGCATTTTTTTGAGCAGTGAATTAATTCTCAAGCCTAAATTAGTTTAGAACTTAGTATCGAATATCTAGTAAAGTACCTTAGATTGCTTTCTCGTTTATTTTTTAACTGCATTTAATTTAATTTAAACGTAGTTATTGAAAACGGATGGAAAGCCAAAAGATTATCTTACCACAATCTGAGAAGTACAGGTTTGAAGATAAGATACGATAAGTAGTTTTAATTACCATCCTTGATTAAGGCTAGTTTATAATTAAGATATGTAGACGTTTTAATGCAGTTTAAAAGAACTATACAATAAAAAAGACCAAGGGTTTTTGGGTTGTATCGCATTGTGATAAATTTAAAAAGTGTTATGCACAATCAATAATTGCTATGTTAATTAATGGAAAAAATATATCAAACCTTACTGTCACAAAAGTTTAAATGCAGATGTTTCTAAAAGTATGGGACAGTAAAGCTACACAGCATAAAATTAATGCAGTAAAATGATATATTTTGAACTCAAATTTGAGAATTCAGTTAAAAGAGGATTTCTTCACGATACTAAGTCTTACTGGGTTCATAAATAAAATAATGATGGTGCGACTAAAATTAAATTCACTGTAAAATTTCAAAACGTTCACTTGTGCGTTAAAAATGTCAGCTTTTAACGGTAAATGGTACAAATGTGCAAGTTTTGGTGTTTTAGTTTATATTTTATAACTGAACATTCAGTTAATTCATTCAGTATTTATAATTTAAATAATATCTTAATTTTAATACATATGGAAAAATAGCATCAGTCGAAAATTCTTACCATGTAGACGTACTTTTGGGGATTTTAAATACGTCCGTCTATGTGAATTTTCCCCGTGGTATTCAAAAATTGTCAATAAAAATATAATGGTATTATTTTATTTTCTTTCAAACAAGCAATTATTTTTATTGTTCCACTTTCCAAGATAAAAATTACTTCGCAAACGATAGAATAATATTTTCTGATCTCATCTCATCCCAGACCAATCAGTTGAAATAATTTAAATACATTTAAATAACGTTTGAGGTATAAAAGTTTTAAACGAAAGAATTGAAGAAAAAAAAAATTATGGTTGCCTGTAAAAGTCGGTTTTTACGGGCGAAGATTTTACGTGACAACGTCTTTTTTTTCGGTAGAATATTCATTGATATGAATATTATTAAATTGCACAATAGGAACAAGGAATTGAATGAAAATAAGAATTGCACAAATTTAACTATAGAAATATATTTTGTTTACTAAAACATTGTACATAATTTGAAATTAATTAAAATTTGATATTGTAAATGGTAAAGTTTGAATAAAACATTTACTAAAATTGGAATTTGAAAATTCTTGCTAAACACAGTTAAATTCTAACTTCGCGCGTGGTGATTGGTCGGTTTAGTTCGTTTGTTTGGTCGCACTGTTATGACAGGTTAGAGGTTATAATTTGTTATTTTAAATGTTTGACTAGCAATACGCGCTGTTTCTTCTCAATCGACTGAGTTACGATTGATTGCAGAGTGATTTAAACTAATAATTTACTTAACACTATCAACATTTGTCAATAGTATGACATAACCTATAAACTTAGTTTCTCAACTTTTGTGTCAATCTAACAATTAATCAATCAATCATAGTTTACGATAATGAAATATCAGTGTACAATTATTTACCTTTATTGTTGTAGTTGTTGTAAATGACGAATCTAAGCACTCCACATTTTCACGAATAAACATAGTTATCTGCTTTATCCCGTGCGGCGGACCCACAGTTATCTGCTTTATCCCGTGCGGATCCCGTGCGGCGGACCCACTGGACGGGCATCGTAACGTTACCGGGCGTTACACTTGTTCATCGAGTGACTCCGAGCCGCAACCTAATTTAAGACGTTGTCACGTCAAAAGTACAAACAGTAAAGTTCGGCGTCGTTGAGAGTTATTCAGCAACAAAACGCCCGCATACAAACACCTGGTGGTGGTAGTAGGGTAGGGTTGGAAAGCCACATGTGTCAGAGGGACATATGTTGGCCAACTCAAGTTATATAAATGTAACAGTTATTTTACTGTAACGCTTAAAAATGCATATAAAGCGATGAAATACTGCGACTTTTCAAATCAATATAGTTTTTTATAATGTCTATAGTTTTAACATCTTAATAAATCAAGATATTAAAATTATTTTAATGCTAGTAATTTCATGTGTTAGTAGGAAAATCTATTAATGAGATGGAACTACTGGCATAAAAACTAAAAATGTGTTTTGATTTTTGATGAAATTCATGGATAGTTTGAAATGACATCGTAACTTTATTTTCTTGTAGCTTAAATGTTTTAGTCCTTGCGACGATCAGACACTGTTGCAGAGTTGGAAAGGTCAAAGTTTATAATCACATTACGTGGTCAGGAGGAACGTACCGAATTAGTGGTCAGGTGGTCACAGGCGATCTGCACAGCTCGTTTTAATCTTGTACAACTGTAATCCTTATTTTGTTATTTTATCGTTGCTTTCAGGGTTAATCGAAATAATTTGTTGAGCGTTATGTTTATTCAAAAGGGCACATTATCGGCTATCCCCCTCTTCTGACCCTGCATTCTTAATATAATACTGAGGTTTTATATTATATTACATATAATAACTGCGTATATATCGTGGTTCTTATAATATCCACAAATCTTTATTGAGCCTTATATTTTTTGTGGCTCAGTGCTAAATATAGGAGTATCTGGATACTTATACTGATGGTTTATCTTTCATACTTATTTATAGAGTGTTTTGGTCCGAAAAAAAAAATCAGTAGCAAATAAATATTTAATTGAATTTTTAACAATCATAATCGTAGAATTTATATTTCATTAGAATTAAAACACAAATTCAAGTTTACACTGTGAAATAGTTTTGGATTTGTGTAAAACTGCTGTATATAAACGTAGTTTTATTATTTGACCTCATATTAAAAGCAAAACAACTGATGTGAGGCTGGCAGCTAACTCGCGTTCCATCTTAAGTGAAATTTATATTTTGATAAACCATGAAATACGTATTAAAAATAAATAAAACCAAGAAGGCCAAGATAATCCAAATTTAACAATGTGAAATAAGTTCTCTCTCTGTAATTAAGTTCTTATGGATTAAATAGCTATTAGACCGCCATCATATAAAACTTGAATGTAATCCGCTGGCAAAGCATGTAAGTAACAAAATAAAATAAAAATATACAGATGTCTGGGTATCCCATCTTTGCAAAGTCTCAAATCGAAAACAAACTATATCCGTATTAAATTGGCATTTTATTAATAATATTTCGATGTTTAAATTTTAAAAATGTTGAATTATTAAAAGTTGTGGTGCATTATCCATCTGCAATATCCTTAAATACGAGATAACTTTAAAGAGGAGCATAATCCAGAAATAACATTTTTTTAATTTTGGGTACTAATTATGTCGTAACATTATATTAATATAATGAGTAGGGACAACAACAGCGCAACATTCAGCACATATCCAACAAGGAGCATACACGGAGGTCTAATTGGTGGGATCTCCAATTATTTGATACTGAGTAAATTAGCAAATATCGGTTGTAACACGCATTTCAATTACTAAACAGACAACTTAGCACGCTGACGGAGCACATAATCCAAAATGGAGCTTTCACGTAGTTTTGATCTCTAATCAGCTGGTGCTGATTAACGTACCAAATATGGGTTTAATACGCAATTCATAATGGAAAAAACAACGTCCACGTGCAATATTCTGCACCATGGAGCTTACACGTAGGGTCTGATAGGTGGGATATCTAAATCGATAGTGCTGAGCATAATAACAACATATAGTTTAACAAATCATTGACATTACTGAACAGACACCTCGGAATACGCTACCATTTTCTGCAGATAGGCAACAAGGAGCTTACATGGGGGGTTCTGATTGAATGGTCCTTTATTAGCCTGGCGATAACTGATGGTTTCATTTGTCAATTGCAATCTTTCCGTCCTAATTACTTTTATTTGATTACAATAATAGTTATGAATATTAAAATTATATATGCACCAGTGCTAACCGCGGTTGTAATATTATTATATCATTTAACGATGAGAGAGGGACACGGTTTAGAGTAACAATTAATTTTCAATGGACTAAATTTGGCCAACGAATTCATAAAATTATTAGATGTTGTTGAATTACAAGATGGTAAATATATTACAACTTTACGTTAGAAACTACACGTATCGAAAGTTAAAACTGCCGTGTTGTTAACATAGTAATCAGTTATAATAGAAATCGTTAGTTTTAATACTTGTCCAAGCATTTGAAATCATTTTTGATACCATAAATTGATGACTTTGGAGAGTGTATTGTTTGTAGTAATAAACTTGAACTAGTAATAAGTCTATTTGATAAAGGTTGTAACGCCCGTTGTTAGTTCATAATTGTTTTTCACATGTGTCAATCTTTGGCATGCGACATCACACGCAAGTAGATTACGTATTTTAATTTAATTGGATGATGATTAATAAAGCCTAATCATTGGAATGAGGCTGGGAAAAGTTTATTGAGGCTAGTTCATCAGTTTCTATATCTGCACACACTTTACTTATGTCTGTATATCTGTGCATCTTGTCAATTTACCCACACATAGCTCTTATACTCTCGTCTGATCGACGTGAACTAGTATAATTTTTTGTTTAATTCATGTTAATCTTTCACTGATAAATATACACCACAATCTGTAAATTTTCTTACCATAGAATACGGTAAATATCTTTTTCGCTGATAAGGTAAAAGAATTGTCACCTCTAACTGCACATTTTCATAATATCAGTTAGCTATGGTTACCTAAACATTACTAACAACACAACATTTTGACTTTTACCCTTTGGGAAAAACATTAGTGTATGTAGAGTATCAAAATATATATTCAAGTGTTGCTCTAAGTACTACATTATTCACGAAAGCTCTTGATTAAGTGTTTGATCCTGTTGTGTAGAATAAGGAATAATATTTCATTCTGATGGACTTTGTATTTATGGTTCTAAATTCTTAACCAGACCCATTTTAACTTTTTAATTGAAAAGTTTAATAAAAATTTACAATTAAACTTATAAGTTTTTAATATACTATTATCTAATCAAAGGGTCATAATCGAACAAGATTTATCATAAGATTTCACCAGTAAGGGCCCTTTGATATTCATCAAGCTGATTTAGATTATTGACATATTAATAGTGATTTCAATTCTAATCTCCACTCGTATTACGCAGACATCTTGTTTTAACGCAAACACTTAGTGCGGTTTACATCTTTAGTAACTTGTAAACATTATTTTGGAAGGCGTAAAGGTCCTCTTTTATGATTATAAATGGTGGGAGGGAGGACCAATTCGTCTTTTTCCCTTCAGGATAAAAAACACATTCATTTTGGGTGAGACGCTGTTCTTACGACAATTATCCATAAATCATGGAAACTAAAACTAAATATTTTTTTATATTTATTTTACAATTATACATTGAAAATCTTAGGAATTTGTTATTATTCTACCACAAATATTGTTAAACTATCAGGGGTATATAGTTGAATTATTTTGACGGGAAACTGTCTCAGTGGTATGTTGCTTTTTAGTTATATGTATACGAAATTTTTGCTACCATTTCTTTGGTCTCATGCATTTTAATTGTAAATAAGTGTTGTTGGGAGGTAAAGCAACGCAAAGAGAAGTGTTATTCTGCAGCAGAATGTGCATACTGGGAGAGTTAAAAAGTTATTATATATCTTTTAATACTACTAAATTTTTTACCTTCCTATATATATTTTGTACCAGAGTATTTTGTAAATCTATATACGGTAAAATTAGTAAGGCATGGAAGTAATTCCTATATCAATAATAGTGCTGAACGAACGACCGTATTTATACGTTCTTATATCCATATTAACCTCTAATAAGCTAAGACATATAGCTTTTGCTAACCATTGTGCCTGTTGAACTTAGTCATATCATTTATGTCTAACACTTTCGTTTTGTCTTTAACTGCACGATTATATACTGGCAATTGCCCTCTTATCATGAATAAAGAGGGAAAGCCTTCAAGTTCCCTTTGGCACTCCAAGCAAGCTACTCTCGCTCGGTGCCTCGTTAGGAACAAACACAAAATTCACAAAAGTTTTATAGTTATTTTAATACTTGAGAGACACTGTGAACATTTCCTTTTCCTTTTATATTACGCATTCCGTAACTTAAAATTACATATAAAAACTTTCAAATAAATGATTCATATTATTCCCATAACATTAATTATCTTGTATTTTATGCAACAATTCTTAGATCATGCTGTTTAAACTTCCATATCCCACATAACATAACCATTTTATTATTTGGTTTTATTCTCAAACGCAAACTTTCAATATTAAGGTCGTCGGCATTTCTTAGGTTCAGTACCTTTTGTGCACTCTTTGGACGTGTTTTCATATTATATAGTGGTTGCGATTGTACATCCTCACACTTAAATCTAAATTCCATGACTACTAAAGTTCTGTATTTTTTGGGTATCATTCAAATTCTTTATCATCATTGATTATAATGGACTAAATTTTTTACGCCAAATCTATCTAAATCAGCAGCCATTTTCTGGTTTATAAAGCATCTTCCTTCGGCGCAAAATTTACCTGTGTTTTTTCCTATTTATTTACGTCCTCGGCTAATGAATAAATATAGTTCTTTAAATTCCATTTTTTTTTCACTTTTTAACTATCCATACTTATAATCATCTCAAAGATCTAAAGACAACTAAGTATGGTTTGTGGAAAAAATTTGTATTCTATAATTTTTTGTTAATCCGAAAACAAAAATCAAGAGATTTCTTTGTTTATAGGTGAATCTTTCCCTAATCTCCGCTCTTGAACTACTTTATCTACCTGTATCCTTGGTTCTCGCCTACTTCTACTACTCTTTTTGGCGGACTTTTCTTTCTATATAGAGAGCACTTCCTTCTGTTTTCACCTTCAGGCTATGATTAGTAAGAAAACTACCCAGAAGAACAATATTAGAATTCAGAATACCGGTCAAATTCATCTTTTTATTATATATTTTGGGTTCATGATTTTATCTGAAGTACAGTTTCTTACCTTACATCCACATTAATCTCTTCTTTGGAAGAAGGAAAAGAGTCATATGGGTGTTAATCCGATTAAGTTATTACTGATTATGTTATAGTTAAAATATAAAACAAAGTCATATACTGAGTCCTCAGTGTAAATGTTTACATTACAACGTTTCCCGAGGCCATCAATAACTTTACAAATTATATATTCTGTGACATTTCAATTCGGGCTTCTCTGTAAGAATCCAGCCTACTAGGTTATTTTCGAAGCCCCTCCTACACCTAACAGTCAGTATAGAGAAATTATGTCAATTTCAATCTATCTATGTTAAAAAGTAATTTTAGCTAACTCACTGTTCAGTAGGATGGAATCTTCTTACTAAGGGGACATTGTTACAATTCGAATTCCCATCACAGCAGAAGCACAAAGTGGTCCCTGATTCCACATACAATGTGTTTTTGATTAGAGGTTACCAAAAGCACACTAAAGGAAATTACACGAGAAGAGGAACCGAACCATCCCAACAAACAGTGTTTGAAATTGAGGTTAATACTTTACGTGGAAGGGGGTGTGTATAAAATCCTCCAATTAAACTGAATGTTTCACAATGGACGATCCACACTCCATCAGAATGATTTTAAGCAGCTAATTTTAACAGTAAAATAACTTAGCACATTCTTCCTAAGGAATGACTCTGGTTTGACTTCTCTTTTTCCACTCTCACAGATGCCACCATGGAAGATACGGAACACGACTCTTTTCGAGTATTAGAGCAGCAGCATCCATCAGCCTAGTAGCCAACGCTCAAGGATGGAGAAATTAAACTAATGTTTAATGTATATTTAATAAGAAATGGTCCTTTAATATTTAATTCTCTTTTTAGCGTGATATTGTATGGCATTTTGAAGTAATTTCAATCGAGTTTTAAAGTATATGATATTTTGAAACCTAATTATTTAGACATAGGTATTATATTCTGAGTCAAATGTATTATGTATTATATATTTATATATAGTTTCAATATAACATTGAATCTCGCAAATACAGTACTTGCCTACACCAGCCGGGCAGTCGAACCCGGATCTCTCACTTGCCGGAGTGAAATGTGCTTACTCATTACACCACCAGACGCGCTTACTTTTTCCGATTCAATTATTTTTGTAATTTGGGCCATACTCTGTCACATATGGCGTTTTAAAATAACCAAATTTAACAATACCTGGAAAACCGAATACCTGTCAAACGACTGTTCTTATTTACATTAAATTGTATAAATGGCAATTGCCTTATTTAATTATATAATATATACTATAATATATATATAAGATTGTTTTCTTTTAATACCGACCGGAGCGAGAGCGTGGCCGCTTCAGGAAGTTTTAAATCAAACACACACACAGAATCAACAGACACAACACTCAATAACCATAGGTAGCACAACAAAAAATTAATCTCGAAAACGGGGGGTAAATTGTAAACACAGTGGCATCCACCATTTGATAAAGTCACAGCTGACGTGGGATCAAAATCCGCTTACCTCTAATTCAATCTTGTAGGAACAGTTGATCTCACTCACACACATATAGAGAGGGCGCACACTCTAGCGTATATTCTACTGAAGGGGGGGGGGGGGGGGTGGTGAGGGGAGGAGGCTCTCTCTCTTATAATAGGGAGGGTGAAATAGGCACACTTGTAATTTATGGCGAGGATTTTTGAATGTTTTAAACATATTATTTAAAAAGTTACCTTAAATTTAGACCAAAATGGATTTTTTGTCTTCAACATCAATTTGATGAGCTTGCTCCATGTGTGCTTTTAATTTTAATCTTTGTAGTTTTCATATATTAATTTTTGTCAATAAAAATTGATATCACAAATGTACGTTTGTTTCCGGCGGGACTAAAACCCGGATCTCTCACTTGCCCGGGTGAATGTGACTACCACTACACCACAGAAAGCCCTTGATTTTTATAATGTAATTAGTATTGTTATTTGGCCGTATCAGTCACATATGCGTTTAAATAACTAAATATTTGATTTAAAAAAAAAACCTCGAAAGACAATATTATATTTTAAACATTGGAGCGGTGCTCATAATCTTTGAAAAAAAGCGTCCTTCAGGTGCTTAAACTGTGTAAAAATATAACAATAGAACTACTAGTAAATAAACAGTGAATAAATAATAATTGATGATTACAGGAACTCAAATATTTCTTCCATGTGAACATTTGCAAATTGTTACGTTTTTGGATAAGTTACCTGATACTTGAGTACATGTAGAAATTTGTTCTTTAAAAACCCAAATTTTTTTTGTTTTTTTTTTTTAAACCAAGTTTGATCTTTGGTGTTAGGGGTAAATTTGGTGTGTATTTTTCATGCACATTTTGCCCAAATAGGTTTTGACTGAATATGTGTTTTCGAAAGATGTCATTTGAATTTAGACACGAGTGAAGGACATTTATCTTACAGTTTTTTTGTGCTCGAATCGGTGTTCCTTATTCTTGATCTCAAACAAGAGGCGTTTATAGTTTGGGTAATATAATCTGCTGGAAATATTATATATCATTGTATATGAAATCTAAAATATAATACAAGTTTGAAATTTTATAATTCTACTATAAGTAAATTTACGCTGAATAAATGAATCTGTAATCATTCCTTTTATTTACGAAAGACACTATATGTCACTTGCACATTCTGACTATTATTAATGGTATTAGTTTGTTTAAACATACCATTATTGTTCTTTTTATTGCCGTCTTTATTATTGTGTGAAAATAAGATATACGTAAGTTGGTTTAGTAGTTTTAACTATTATAAAACACAGGAACAATTTTGTATACAACCCTTAAAAGGAAAACCAGAACCACACAATATTTCTCAGTTACAGATGAATAAAATACGTGCTGCTCACATAATGTGGATAAGGTAATCCTAAGGGCGGCAATCTGGTAACTTTGCTGCCTTTTCATATTTTAATACCAAAACAGTATACAATATTCTATAACTGGACATATACTCCTAAATTAAGTTTTGTGCAACGTGTCAATTATCCAAATAAATAGTTATGCAAATATCTCCATTCAATTGTTAAACAATTAATAAATATTATTTAAGTAATTTTGACGCGTGGCATTATATTTACAACCAAATAATTAATTAGTGTAAATAATGAAAAGTTCAGAAATATTGGCACGATCGTCGTCCAAACGAATAAATATTAGTGTATCATCAGAATTTAATTGTCCCATGAATCTGTAATTAGGTTTGCTACAATTTCACCACCTTGGCTGATTGTTGATTGCCGATGCCTCATTAGTCAGAGATGCTTATAATTTTAATTGGTAAACTGAAAAATGTTTTAACGGTAAGAGGCTTCAATGATAACCTCAAAAGTAATTTATCTTTTATTTATTATAAAACAAAATGTTACATTACATGGAACCAATTTTATGATTCCATTACAGTTAAAAGTTTCTAAAGAAATAAGAACGAAAAGTTATGTTTTTTAGTTTATAAATACAGACATAAAAAGTTTTCACTGTTTTATGATGGAAAGCTAAATAAAATTGAACTTTTTTTATTTATAAGATAAGATCGTAAATATTGTAATTGGACTGATTCTGTTGCAAGTAAATTATTTATAAATATTATTCTCCTGTAATATTCAATAAAGTAATTATTTTATGTATATATTGAGTTTAAACTATAATGATATGTCATGAAAGTAAAACTTAGAAAGGAAAACGGAGACAAGAAGATGACAGTCGTCTTACATTCCTGTAGAGCTGATGGACACTATCCTGCTTATGAAGGAAAGCAATCCAACGTCACGTGACTTTAATCTTATTGAAACTGAGTCATGACATTATCGTAAATAGCAGGATTTATAGATTTTGTATAGATTGCAGAATAAATTTTAATCTGTTACGCATTTGACAATGTTTAAATTATTTATTAATATCGATGCTGCAGTTTTTTATAGCATTTAGTGAATACCGGCATCACAATAAGGTCCATGAGGATTATATGGTAGAAATTTTGTATAATCAAAGACTGAATAAACGAGAAAAACGAAATTAGCCTTCAGACTCGTTTGGAAGAAAGGATTTTCTTATAAGGCCTTCATCTCACAATGTCAAACTCAAGATACATTTTTAGTTTCAATAATGATTCCACAAGAATAATACGAACAAAACCTCCATTTTTGCATGTTAATATTATCCCGGTAACTTTTTAAAATATTATAAAATTGATAATCTCAAAAGTAATTGTAAAAACTATAACTTAATTATTCTTCAAAATGCTGAATTAACACGAAATTAAAGTTTTGCGAATGTATTTTTTTAGAACGGTTAAGTTGTGTACTTCTACATTTTCAACAGCCACCAACTTGAATACAAGTTATCGAAAATTAGAATAATATTAATGTTTTTTTTTTTCAAATTACTTGGACAGTTTTATAGATAGTGTAAATTATACTTATCTCGGAAACAAACACGGTATGAAAAAATTTTGGTCTGAATTTTTACAAGTTGCTAAAATCCATTTTGTTTTTAAAAGTGCTTTACAATATTAATTATTAATAATGGTAATATTCATTAAAAATGTTGTTCAATTTAATCAAATTCTGTGTAAAAATTATATAATGCAAAAAAAATAACTTTTGGATAATTTCACCATTTTTTTTTTTTCCAATTTGCTCATATATTATATAATATTATGTATATATATATCATATTAATATATATATATATATATCAAATATTATACGCTCATATTATTTATAGTCTTCAAACATAGATAAACTGTTGATTTACACTTCTTTCTGCATCCACGACTAAGCATTGAATAAGATGAATAAAGGAATTTAAATTTTTTACACGTATAATATAATCTGAATATTTTTGATCATTTCAAGTAACCAGTGATTTCTCTACTCTAATATCTGCATTTATTGGTACTGTAATCTTAGACTGTATCCAACCCATTTTAGCTGGGAATGAAAAACAAAAACACAGTTACCTTTTTGCCCTTTATAAAAATTATTGTTTGATTACTAGTAACATGTTCAGAAGGATAATTTAAAAGTTATACTTGATATAAAATTTACTAACTTCATCAGGGGTTAAAAGATAAAAGAAATTTAAAATAATATTTTATAGCATTAATAATAGGATAATGCTACCTAACTGTTCAAAAAGGAGAGGATTTAAATTTAAAAGGGAAAACATAAAAGTAGTTGTTTATGTTTTCGTAACATTACCTCAGGGTCCAAGAGACAAAACATAATTTAAGTCACACAGTTGGATTTACGAGCACCTCTTAAGAGATCACGTCACAAACAACCTCTGAGACTTTTATCTGTATTTAACAAGATAAAAGAGTTTTTTTTAATGTTCTCTATTTTTATTTTCTTGAACGATATTGTGAAAGAAGAGACACGAGATGATAGTTCAATAAGAACGATACTGCACGTTAGAAAATGTGTTTATTTAATTTGCGATTTAAAAGCAATACTTTAAAAAATCATGGCATTTTTTAAACATAAACATCATATATTAGACGAACCACTAATAACAGATGGAAATTGTTTACATCAAGCCTGCAGATCAATAGATGGCCAAAAAATTTTAATGCTAGAAATTTTTCATTGTTAGTAGGAAAATCTATTAATGAGATGGAACTACTGGCATAAAACTAAAAATGTGTTTGATTTTTTTATGAAATTCATGGATAGTTTGAAATGACATCTAACTTTATTTTCTTGTAGCTTAAATGTTTTAGTCCTTGCGACGATCAGGACACTGTTGCAGAGTTGGAAAGGTCAAAGTTTTATAATCACATTACGTGGTCAGGGGGTAAACGTACCGAATTAGTGGTCAGGTGGTCACAGGCGATCTGCACAGCTCGTTTTAATCTTGTACAACTGTAATCCTTATTTTGTTATTTTATCGTTGCTTTCAGGGTTAATCGAAATAATTTGTTGAGCGTTATTTTTATTCAAAGGGCACATTATCGGCTATCCCTCTTTTGACCCTGCATTCTTAATATAATACTGAGGTTTTATATTATATTACATATAATAACTGCGTATATATCGTGGTTCTTATAATATCCACAAATTTTTATTGACCCTTATATTTTTGTGGCTCAGTGCAAAATATAGGATTTATCTGGATACTTATATACTGATGGTTTATCTTTCATACTTATTTATGAGTGTTTTGTCCGAAAAAAAAAAATCAGTAGCAAATAAATATTTAATTGAATTTTTAACAATCATAATCGTAGAATTTATATTTCATTAGAATTAAAACACAAATTCAAGTTTACACTGTAAAATTTAGTTTTGGATTTGTGTAAAACTGCTGTATATAAACGTAGTTTTATTATTTGACCTCATATTAAAAGCAAAACAACTGATGTGAGGCTGGCAGCTAACTCGCGTTCCATCTTAAGTGAAATTTATATTTTGATAAACCATGAAAATACGTTTTTAAAAAATAAATAAACCAAGAAGGCCAGATAATCCAAATTTAACAATGTGAAATAAGTTCTCTCTCTGTAATTAAGTTCTTATGGATTAAATAGCTATTAGACCGCCATCATATAAAAATTGAATGTAATCCGCTGGCAAAGCATGTAGTAACAAAATAAAATAAAAAATATTTCAGATTGTCTGGGTTATTCCCATCTTTGCAAAGTCTCAGAATCGAAAACAAATATATCCGTATTAAATTGGCATTATTTTAATTAAATATTTCGATGTTTAAATTTTAAAAATGTTTAATTATTTAAAGTTTGTGGTGCATTATCCATCTGCAATACCTTAAATACGAGATAACTTTAAAGAGGAGCATATTCCAAGAAATATACCATTTTTTAATTTTGGGGTACTAATTATGTCGTAACAGATATTAATATACTGATAGGACAACAACAGCGCAACATTCAGCACATATCAACAAGGAGCATACACGGAGGTCTAATTGGTGGGGTCTCCAATTATTTGATACTGAGTAAATTAGCAAATATCGTGTAACACGCATTCAATTACTAAACAGACAACTTAGCACGCTGACGGAGCACATAATCAAATGGAGCTTACACGTAGTTTTGATCTCTAATCAGCTGGTGCTGATTTAAAGTACCAAATATGGTTTAATACGCAATTAATAATGGAAAAACAACGTCCACGTGCAATATTCTGCACCATGGAGCTTACAAGTAGGTCTGATAGGTGGGATATCTAATCAGATAGTGCTGAGCAAACTAACAAAATATAGTTTAACAATCATTGAATTACCGAACAGACACGGAATCGTACCATATTCTGCGTACAACAGGAGCTTACATGGGGTCTGATTGAAGGCCTTTTAGTGGATAACTGTATGTATTCATTTGTCAATTGCAATCTTGACGTCCTATACTTTTATTGATTCATAATAGTTATGAATATAAATTATATATGCCAGTGCTAACGGTGTATATTATATCATTTAACGAGAAGAGAAACGGTTTAAGTAACAATTATTTTAATGGCTAATTGGCAACGAATTCATAAATTTGATTGTTGTTGATTTACAAAGAGGGTAAATATCATTACAACTTTACGTAGAAATACACATCGAAAGTAAAATTCTTTGTAACATAGTATCAGTTATTATAAAAAATCGTTAGTTAATACGCCAGCATTTGAAATCAATAATAATTGATGTTTTGGGATTATTGTTTGTGTAATCAAACTTATGTATAGCTCTATGTGATTAAAGGTTGTGTTGTTCATATATGTATTAATGTGTAATCTTTGGCATGCCTTCACACGGCAGTAGATTACGTATTTAATTTAATTGGCTGATGATTAATAAAATCTATCATTGAAGAGGCTGAGAAAAGTTTATTGAGGCTAGTCATCAGTTTCTATTCTACCCACACTATACTTCTGTCTGTATATCTGTGCATCTGTCAATTTACCAAACTAGCTCTTATACTCTCGTCTGATCGACGTGAACAAAGTAATTTTTGTTTAATTCTGTTAATCTTTCACTGATAAATATACACCACAATTTTAAATTTTCTTACCATAAATACGGTAAATATTTTTTTCCCCGAAAGGAAAAAAAATTTTGTCCCCAAAAAACTGCACTTTTATAATTCAGTTAGCTTGGTTCCCAAAACATTACAAAAAACACAACTTTTGACTTTTCCCCCTTTGGGGAAAAAACATTAGTGTATGAAGAGAAAAAAAATTTATACAAGTGTTGTCTAAGTACACTTATTCACGAAACCCTTTGTTTAAAGTGTTTGATCCGTTGTGTAAAAAAGGGAAAAATTTTTTTCCCATTCTTATTTTGTTTTTTAGGGTTCAAATTCTTAACCAGCCCCTTTTAAAATTTTTTAAAAATTGAAAATTTTAAAAAAAATTTTTTACAAAAAATTTAAAGGGTTTTAAATACTATTATCAAAGGGTATAATCGAAAAGTTTATAAAAATTTTTTCCCCAAAAGCCCTTTGATATTCAAAGCTGATTTAGTTATTAAATTTAAATGTGTTTCATTTAATCTCATCGAATTACGCAACATCTTGTTACGCAAAAACTTAGTGCGGTTTCTTTTTAGTAACTTGAAAAATTATTTTGGAAGGGAAAAGGGCCCTTTTTTATGTTTAAAAATTGGGGGGAACCAATTCGTCTTTTTCCCTCGGGATAAAAAACCTTTTTTTGGGGTGGAGCGTTCTTACACAATTATAAAACATAAAAACAAAAAATTTTTTTTTATTTTTTTTTTACAATTGAAAACTTAGGAATTTTTTATTTTTCTACCACAAATATTGTTAAATTCGGGGGTTATATAGTTTTATTTTGAGGGAAAACTTCTGGGGTTAGTTGCTTTTTTTTTATATGTATAAAAATTTTTACCTTTTTTGGGTTAGCTTTATTGTAAAAAAATGTTGTTGGAGGTAAAGCAAAAAAGTGTTTTTTTTGCAAAAGTCTCCCGGAGGTTTTTAAAAAAAAAATTTATATTTTTTAAACTAAATTTTTCCTTTATTATATTTTGTACCAGGTATTTTGTAAAACTATATACGTAAAATTTGTAAATTGGGAAATAATTCCCCCCATCAAAATAGTGGAAAAACGTATTTTGTTTTTATATCCTTTAACCCCAAACTAAAAAATATAGTTTTTTAACCCTTGTCCGTTTTTTTCATTTTTTCTAACACTTTCGTTTTGTCTTTACGCAGAAATTTACTGGCAATTTCCCCCTTTTCCTGAATAAAGAGGGAAAACCCCCCCTTTCCCCTTTTCAATCCAAGCAAGTACCTCGCCCCGGGTTTGGTTAAAAAACACAATCCCAAAAATTTTTAGTTTATTTTTAAAACTGAGAGCATTGAACATTTTTCCCTTTTTTTTTTACGCATTTTCCCAAAATTTAAAAAAATTTTTTATAAAAAATTTCAAAAAAAAAATTCATTTATTTCCCCTTTAAAATTTTTAATTTTTTTTTTTTTATGCAAAAAATTTTTTGATCATGCTGTTTTAAAATTTTTACCCACATAAAATACCTTTTTTATTTTGGTTTTTTTTCTCAACGCAAACTTTTAATATTTAATCGGCATTTCTTTGGGGTTTGTCCTTTTTGCCCCTTTGTGTTTCATATTTATAGTGTTTGATTTATCCCCACACCCTTAAAAAAAAAATTCCATGCCCACTAAATTCTGTATTTTTTTGGGGATCTTAAAATTTTTTTTAAAACATTAAAAAAAAAATAAAAATTTTTTAAAACCCCAAAACACCCCAAAACACAATTTTTTGGGGTTTTTAAAGAAAAACCCCCTTCCCGGGGCAAAAAATTTCCCTTTTTTTTTTTCCTATTTTTTCCCCTGGGGTAATGAAAAATTTAAAATTTTAAATTCCTTTTTTTTTCCCCTTTCCCCTCCATATTAAATCTCTCAAAAATCTAAAGACAAAAGTAGGGGGTTTTGGGGAAAAAATTTTTTATTCCCAAAATTTTTTTTTTTTCCGAAAAAAAATCAAGATTTCTTTTTTTATGGGGGAATTTTTTTCCCTAAACTCTTTTTAAAATTTTTTTATCTACCCGTTCCCTTTGGGTTTTGCCTACTTCCCCCCAAAACCCTTTTTGGGGGACTTTTTTTTCTTTTTAAACACTTTTTTTTTTTTCCCCTTTTTGGGGTATGTTTTGTAAGAAACAAACCCCCGAAGAAAAAATTAAAAATTTTAAATACCGGTTAAAAATTAAAACTTTTATTAAAATTTTGGGGGGTTCCCCAAAAATTTTTTCTGAAGTACATTTTTTCTTAAATTTTTCCCTTTAAACTCTTCTTTGGAAGAAAAAAAGAGTCTATGGGTGTTACCCATTAAAATTACTGATTTGTTTTAGTTTAAAAAATAAAACAAAGTCATATACGAAACCCCAGTGTTAAAGTTTCATTACAAAGTTCCCAAGGGCCCCAAAAAAATTTACAAAATTTTATTTCTTTTCTTAAAATTTGGCCCTTTAAAAACCAGCCTACAGGGTTAAATTTTTGGGGAAAAACCCCCAAAAACAGTCATAAAAAAAAAAAATGTTTTAAATTTTTTTTATCTAAAGTTAAAAAATTAAATTTTTTTTTAACTATTTCAGTAGGAAAAAGGGTTTTTTAATAAGGGGGCAAAGGGGTTTTAAACGATTCCCCCTTTTAGAGAAAACCCAAGGGGCCCCGATTCCCATACAAAATTTTTTTTATTAGAAGGGGTTCCCCCAAAAAAAAACTAAAGGATTACACAGAAAAGGACCGAAAAACCCCCCCCCAAAAAACAGGGTTTTTTTTGAGGTTTAATTTTTAAAAAGAGGGGGTTGTATAAAACTCCAAAAAACCCGAATGTTTTTACATGGGCGATCCACACTCCCCAAATTTATTTTAGCAGCTAATTTTAAAAAAATTTTACTTTCACATTCCCCTTTCCCCCGGGAAAAAAATCTTTTTATTCCCCTTTTTCCCTCACAATTCCACCATGGGGGAAAAACGGGGAAAAAACCTTTCGGAAAACAGCAGCACCCCCCCCCCAGTGCAACGCCAAGGGTGGAGAAATTTAAAAAAAAAGGGAAAAAATTTTTTTTAAAAAAAATGTCCCTTTTTTAAAATTTTTCCTTTTTTAATTTTTTTTTTTTGGGATTTTTTGTATTTCAATCGGGGGTTTAAAAAAAAAAAGTATTTTTTTTCCCAATTTTTTTGAAAGGGATTTTTAAAAAAAGGGGGAAAGGGAAAATTTTTTATAAAAATTTTTAAAAAAGGGGTTTTTTTAAACATTGAATCGCAAAAAAAAAAATTGCTCCCCCGGGAGTCGAACCCCGGGGGTCTCCCCCTTGGGGCCCGGGGGAAAAGTGCTACCAATTTTAAAACCCCAGGCGCTTACTTTTTTTTTTCAATTATTTTTTTATTTGGCCATAAAAATTTCACATATGGGGTTTTTAAAAAAACCAAAAATTTAAAAAAACCTGGAAAAAACCCCCTACCCGTCAAAAAGATTTTATTTAAAAATTTAAA
>NW_025784896.1:0-21978 GCF_021130785.1 Homalodisca vitripennis | reverse complement strand
AATCTAAAGTGAAGCCTAGGTAGTCATATTCGGTAGTACCGGCTTTCGCCTTTTCGACCAATACTCCCAAAACCCTTTTTAATCCAATCAAGTTCGGACACTCCTTTGGGTACTGGGTTAAAAC
The DNA here is from genome assembly GCF_021130785.1 of Homalodisca vitripennis. NCBI lineage: Eukaryota > Metazoa > Arthropoda > Insecta > Hemiptera > Cicadellidae > Homalodisca > Homalodisca vitripennis. Next base: position 21,854 of record NW_025784896.1, on the reverse strand, counting down.
TTGAAAACTGTTTCTGACCCATATGTTCTAAACCTTCTACAGTAGGTTTCACCGGTATGCAAAAACTTTTACGGGATCCATGTTGTATGTAATTAGCTCTAAAATAATACAGCAAGCAGCTTTGATACAAGCTTTTGGAATAGGTGTTGACTGTTCAACGTCACGCTCTAAGAATGACAAGAATGACAACGTTACGCACTTAAATAAGTGTAGGAACTGCGCATGCGCAGTAAACTTTTTTACAGTACACTGTGGTATGATGTAATAACCGAAATAAATTACACAAAAACTTGATTATAAATACGACACATAAATAAATGAAACGAAATCTATGTTGGGTTTGTCACTAACGATACAAACACAGTAACACAACGAATTAACTTGTTCACTTTCATAAAAACACAATAACACTGTATTGTGAAGCAATAGTATAAACACTTTAAGAACACACACAGTGTAAAGGAGTTTAATGTCTGTGATCGCTAAATAAAGTAAAAGCACTTAATAAATTGAAAATGTAATAAAACTCCTATAAGCTAATTTACTTTTATAAAATTTCTTGTCTTGATATCGACTCTGCATACACAATGTTGTGCAATATCAAGGAACGGAGCGACATAGGTCTTACCTCTTTGACGTCCACCTCCAGACTGACGAGACAGGGAAATCTCTGCCGACTGTGTAGAACACCGACCAATCAGAGTGCTTGGAGGCTATTTTAGACCAATCAGAGACGCGTTTATTCCGACCAATGATGGTCTCTTAAAATTGCGGTTGCAGCTGTACCGTTACTCGCCTGGGTTTTTACATGTAACCCGCAAACCTCAATCATCGCATCCGGTATGATTAACTAAATTCAAAGTATACTATCACGAAGCGGTATACGTTTTTGAAAAATAGACTATAAATAAGTTAAAGCTCTTTACATCACACTTGGTAGAAAACTTAAAACTTATTACACACCGAATGCAGTACCTTATGTATTATTCCGACTGTATTCAGGATGGCAGATATCCCGTGCTGTACTGAAGATGTTATAATAGTTATTAGTTTTAATATTGTTGTAGAGAATGAATTATCAGAGTCCGAGGATGCAGGTAACCGCAAACCGCAAACTGTCCGTTACGAGCCAGTGTCATGAGCCGGTGCAATGGGTAAGTCACTGTGGTCCGAGATTTCATAAAGTGCTAGTATAGATTATAATATAAACATTAATATAACGCGGTCTCGAGATGATTGGACTAATACCTCTGTATGCGTCTCTTTATAAATAAATTAAAGTAAGGGAACAGCTAGGAAACCAGAGTGAGGTATGATGGGTCTTTAGATGTCCAAGTATAAGCGACATATATAATTACACACGGTAAAGCTTAAATTGTATGGGATGGTATTCCGTATTAAGCTAACGCTCGCTTGATATTATGAAAATGAGAGCCTGGCCGTTAGAAAGTGATGGTGGATTTAAATGTGGTAAAAAGTTGGAGTGCCGTAAAGGGAGGCGTGGGTTAAGTGAAAACAAAATACTTGATTAATATGGAAACTAAATGTCTAAGCAGTAGTTGAAATATATGTATGGTGCTTTGTTTAATAATGAAATACGGTTCTTTTACGCTGCTTGAGAGTTGGGTCCCGGAATGAAGTGATAGACATCCAAGTGAAAAGGTAACAGAAATTAGGGTCCCGTGATGGGTTTGCGGGATAAGAGTATATGAAGTTACTTCGTAGACATTAGGTGTCCAGGTATTGAAACAATATGCACGGGCATTGATCGGCAAATAGTAGTCGCTCAGAAGGTACGCCTCGTGTTATAAGCTGTTAGCTTTGAGACTAGGACCTCGGGATGAGAAATATCCTGTTGGGAAAGTACTCGGTAAATATTTGCATTACACTTTCAGGTAATGTATGAATATTTGTCAGTAAAAATGAGAGTGCCGTGTTAGGCCTGGTTTTTTTTTATGGGGACCTCAGTATGTTAGAAATTGAACGAAATGCAAGTTTGAACCCTACGAAGGTAAGGCTAACTAAGATTGTGCGATATGCTCGGTAAATACTCGTATATGGAGATTAATACGGTAAAGGTGTTAACTATATGTGTGGGAACCAGTACAGGGTATTAATGATGGGAAGACAATTTTCGAATGTGACGCTACGTGTAGTAAACACTTTAGAGTGTGGGAGTCGTGGAGTATGTTGTAAGGGCTAAGAGACGTAGTGTACGACATATTATATGGATGCCTGTTGGACTTTGTGGATACTAGTCGGTAATGTGTAGGTGGTTCTAAAATTGGGTATGGGTGATACCCCTGGGTAGGAGTACGGGAGGCAGTTGGAAAGTGTTGTTGTCCCGTCAGTGTGATGGTGAGGGCCTCTGAAGACGCTTGGGTACACGAGAGAGATGGGAGGCTATAGGCGCAATACACGCGTAAAGGTCGGGGAGTTAGAAATCATAGTATGTGCAATATCCGTAGTTAAGAGCCGAGGTATGGGAGACAATAGGAAAGTGTGAAGCCTCTGCAGGATCCGTTAGAAAAGTAGGTCTTAGCATGTCCAGGAGACGGGCTATTGCAAGGCCTATGTGGTACATTGGTCGGTAAAATGGTAAAAATCTGTTGTATTAGGCTTTATGCCTGACTAGGAGTGGAAAGTGTGGGGCCTCAGCAGGGTGCAAATGAGGGCCGAAGACGCTTGGGTACACGAGAGAGGTGGGAGGTTGTAGGCGTATACACACGGAGGAGTTAGAAATCATAGTATGTGCGAATATCCGTGGTTAAGAGTCGAGGTATGAGAGGTAATAGGATAGTGTGAGGTTTCTGTAACGACCATTAGAAATACAGGTGCAGGTCCGGGAGACGGGCGATTGCACGCCTATGTGATACATTGGACTGTCAACATGGTAAAAATCCGGGTATGAGCGATACAGCTCGGCTAGGAGTACTGGAGGCAGTCGAAAAGTGTAGGTTCTCGGCAGGGTACGGATGAGGGCTGAAGACGCTTGGGTACACGAGAGAGGTGGGAAGGCTGTAGGCGTATACACCACGGAGGAGTTAGAAATCATAGTATGTGCAATATCCGTGGTTAAGAGTCGAGGTATGAGAGGTAATAGGATAGTGTGAAGCCTCTGCAGGATCCGTTAGAAAAGTAGGTCTTAGCATGTTCAGGAGACGGGCGATTGCACAGGCCTATGTGGTACATTGGACTGTAAATTGGTCAAAAATTCGGGTACGGGTAAGAGCGACACGCTCGGGTAGGAGTACTGGAGGCAATCGAAAAGTGTAGGGTCTCGGCAGGGTGAAAGCCCACGATTAAAATTTCAATCATTCATCCGATAAAAGGTAGGCGGTCAGAGTAACTGATTTGGGTATAAGTTGGAACCCTGTGAGGGGACTGTTCAGGTGTGGATCTGTAAGAGACGGGGGTATAGATGGGTGGCTAGGTCCCTGGAGTGAATTGTTAGAAATAACAGTGTGGGCAATATATGTGGTTAAGAGTATTGGAGGCATTTGAAATGTTTGGGCAGGGGCCGTTAGAAATGTGGGTGCGGTTTTTTCATTGCACTCCGGTACTCGAAAAGATGGGTGACGAAATATGTCGTGCATGGCGGTAAAGGTTAGACGGTCCGGTCAAAATTCCAGGTATGGGCGTTACGCCAGGCTCCGAGTACGGGAGGCAGTAGGACAGTGTCGGACTCCGGTAAGGAGCCATCAGATACGCGGTTGCGGGTGTGTTAAGAATCTCAAAAAGGTGAGTGTCAATAGGCGTCGACACGGGACCTGTGGACGGGTGGTTAAGCAGTACAGAAAGTCAGAGAGTGTGTGACAAACAGGAAGTCTAGGTTGAGATAAGTCGTCGGAAAACAGGAAGTCTGTGGTTAGGAAAACACCGAAATGTACCTCCCATAAGAGACAATTTCCCATTGGCTAGGGGAGGACCAGGAGGTGACAGGGGGTGTAGGATGGGGTGGGTGGGGGCAGGGGCATGGCCTAGCCGCCATTGCTGCCCTCTCATTGATCCAGAGGCGATGGTGGTTGTGGGGAGGGGTGCAGGGGGCGTGGCCTAGCCGCCATTGCTGCTCTCTCATTGGTCCAGAATAACTCCATAAGAGCCCCATGTTACGGCTCATCCTGCGCTAGGTCTACTAATGTGGGTAGATGAAATAGATGAACGAATTAATTTGATTCAAACTAAAGATTAATATCATATGAAATTTTTAAATCATACTAAAATTTGTCATGCAATCTCTGACAAGCATGTTACGCGACAATTGGTGTGGCGTAATCTTACATTGCAGCGTACTAAGTACGATCTACACCTGCAGAAAGTTACACATTTATTTTCGTTGAAGGATGTAACTTTCTCTCCGTGTAAACATTGATTAATGTCAAGTTGTGTTTTAAACTTCCAGTGTTTCAGTGAAGTTCAACCTAAGCATGGTACATAGTAAAGAATGGTAGTGGCCAAATAATATTATTCTACTTATTTTACTGCAGACTATCGTATGTGTTATTTAACTTATTTTCTGTAAAAAATAAAACGAATTGGATTTATTTCTTACAAAATATATTTACTCATACTTTAACTAAAATTACTATCAGACATCATTAAGTTTCTGTACTGATTAAAAATAAATTCTTCGTCTTATATTTTGAGGAATATAACGTGTGCAGCAGTCAGCGTGTTAAAGGAACATATGCATTTACATTTACATTCCTTCCTCAAATAATACTATTAATATTATAAATTATATTGTTGATTTTTAATACTTTACAGGTGTTGTAATTATTTCAAATTCCACCATTAAAAAAACCTGTAAAATTAAATTATTAAATTTAATTTTATAGGTTTAATTTTTACATAAATACAAAAATTTTAACCTAAAAACTGTTTAAATTTAATTTTATTTAATTTTAAAGCTAAAAAGTATAAAAATTTCATTCGATAAATTTCATATTCAATTTCACATTTTAGATGTACTAGGCTCATGGAATAGGATGAAGTCAATTTCTATTGTTCACTTTGCAACCATAGTTTAACGAGGTAGAGACATAATTAAAAGATTTAAAATAAATATACAGAGCAGCATCCAGAAAAAGCATTAAGAAACTTGTTGGGACGGGTTCTTTGAAAAGATTTAAATTAGTAATTATTAGGTGATGTAATTATTAGTAATGATATGGGTTTACACCTCAACAAGTAAACTCATGCAACTCACCACTGTTTCAACTGTCTATCGCAGATATTGGTATGTATTACAATTGGCACCTATGGATTGAAATTGTTATCTTCTGTTTACACATTTTTAACGCTACACTGTAGAGTATAACTGAGTTACGTTACAGACACTCATTAGCATAGATTAGCGTATAGGACTGTATATTCTGTATCTATTTTGACTAAAACAAGAAAACTTTTTATGTCATTTAGTACTTTGTAAAAAAAAATTCGAATACAATATTTTTACTTTCTACCAAACATTACAATAATAAACGTACAAAATGACAGTCACCTTTTTAACACAAAAACAAAAATTTTCACGTCCCATGTATTTTCTAGCATTGTATAAATTTTCTCAGTACGAAAAGAGATCATACTAAAGACGTCACTAAGATTTACTTATTCCTATTATAATTCACTGAGGACTCATTAGCAATCCCAAGACAGATATATTGGGATATCTAATATTGATACACTTTTGGTAAGAGAAATTACAGTTAATATCTTTAAAGTCAATTAAAGTTTATTTTTGAAACCATATTCCCTCAATCTTTTCTGCTCATTTGGTGAATATGGTAATTTGTATTAATTAATAAATAGTTTTTAAATATAATGCATTACCTAAATTAACAAGAATAATGTAATTTATAAACATTATACATGCTATATATTTTAATATGTTATAATCTGAGGCATTATTTACTAAGAGTGAGTACTAATAACAGTGAGCTAAGAGTTCTATCTTAAATTTTTGATTTATTAGTGTTGTTGGTCCAAAATATATTCCTCACTTTTAAGTAAATCTCACGTATAGTTTAATTTTAACCTAATTTGTGATGTAACTTTTACATTACACATTTTAAATTTGAGATGGATACTGCCCTTATTTTGATTTAAAAAGGGCACATTTTAAATGCATAAACCTAAATGGTTCACAACCACCTTAGCCACAGACCAGTGAAACAGTGGTTTTATTTGTGGGTATCTACTGATCTACTGTACAGTTGTAACCAAAAGCAAAATGTCGTTCTAAAGAGTTGTTACAAGTAAAGAAATAAAAACTAATGAATCGTAATTGCGAATTGCAAAAATGTCATTAACAGTTATAATTAAAAATAAATCTCAGCCATTATAACAGTATTTGCCATTTTGTTAAAAATTACCCCAGGCTTAGAATATTGAAAAGTAGAAAACATTTTGTGCTGATATGTTTTCAAGAGGGACAATTTCAATTGAAATGGAAAATAATTACAGGAAGTTCTGTTGCCATAGGCTACTCAGTTGTAGATCCGATCATTCTTGATTGCGCTAATGAGTTCTTCAGAATTAGAAACATAATACCAGAGCTAGTGATTGTCTTAGCGGGATCCCTTTTCGTACCCAGGACAGTTCCATAATGGCTGGCATATTCATATATGTGTTTCTGAAATAGAAAACCTACATTTATAATTCCACATTCTTCTCCGTGTAAGAGTTGGTACTTGAAATAATGTTCATTTCTGTTTGTTTATCCACATGATATTTCAGGAAACGAACTAAAATTGGATAAAGTGTCATTTTATATATATATATATATGTGTGTGTGTGTGTGTGTGTGTGTGTGTGTGTGTGTGTGTAATTTACAACATGCTCGAGTCCATGAATTTCGCTGGCAAGCACCGAGAAGCTTTACATATGTTTTATGAAAAACCATTATTGCAAGGAGAAATTATAAATTTATAATTAAACAAGTACAATCATATATCGTTCTAACAAACGCAGACAAAATACATGAGCAATAAGCCTGAAAGTATTCACGCAACCCCAGAAAAGCCTGTATCGCTACTCGTACTGTAAAGCATTTCTACATTGTTTAATCACCATGTTGTGAATATTCATCAAAGCAGAATGTTGCAGAATTAAGTAAAACACCTCAAACTTAAAAACATTAACGCTTTTGGTATTAAATCAATATAAATCATCAAATATACAATATAATCATTGTAAACTGAGTCAATCAATGTCTATTGGATGATAGACATTATACTCTACAGTGCAGCGTTACAACGTTATAAATAGATAACCGAATCACTCCATCAACGTCAGTTGTGCTGATTAACTAAACGTGTTACAGGCAAATAATAGTTGGTTAGTAGTATGAGTAGATTTGTAATCTATTCTAAGCTATTTATTTACTGAACTAGAGTTATAATTTTCTTGAAAGAAGATGTCACGAATAAAATATTTTCGACTCTAGTTTACCAAAAATAAAATACCTGTTTGTGAATTTGAGTAGTTAAAAATGTAATACACGCGTATGATTTGAATAAAACTCGATAAAGATAATTTCAATATCTTATGTTTGTAAATTGTAAAAAACACATCTATTACCATCATATTTAAAGACCTCAATACATTCTTTAAATTATAACACGATTTCTTTCAATTTGCATATGATTATATTTTAAGCAGACACACGTATTTATACCATGCAAAGATTAAACATTTACATAAAGGTGCGTATGCTCATGTAAATGTGAACAAAATGTATGCATGTATTCTAGTTGGATAAATGTATGTTTTATGTTTAGTTACAATTTAGTTCATTCCACTCCAGTCTAATAAGTATCATTGTAATTTATATGCATCATGAATATATTTTAATTATTTTAAAAGCATTGATAGCTTAAGACATTGCACCACATTACTGATTTGATTGCGGCTTTAAGGACGTCCCCTTTTGAAAAAGCAACATTAGACAACTTTTTGACATCAAAATTAATGTTTTATTAATTTATTTTTAATGACACATCTTGTTCAAATAATTAATTTAGATACTTGATATATAGTTACTTCAGGAAAACAAAGATTTTAGACATCCATGGTGGTTGTGGAACAGCAGTCATACAGGGTGATTCGGGAAAGTATACTGAAATTCTGGGAAATCATTATCCATGTAAAATAATGAAAAAAGATTATATAAACACCGTACGGAAATGCTTTATCAGTGAGTTACGTCTAGCGAAAGGTTTCGCCCAGATTCCCGCTCACCGCGTATAACGAGGTCCATGTAAATTACTTATGCTTATACTATAAAGTATGGTTATTATAAATTATTACAATTTTCTACAGGTCTTTTTAAAGATTTTGATCTGTCTTGGTGAAATAATAATGTTCTTCTTTACCAAAGATGAAACATTTTTTTATCACTTTAATTTTTGCATTTATCAAAAACTAATTTAACTTTCAGTTATGGGACATATTTTATTAATTGTGTAGGTTAAGAACCATAAGAAAAGATTAACTTCGCCCCTTAATGTAATTTACTAAATTTACAGGAAGACCTCGTTTTATATGGTGAGCTGAAATCCGGGAGGATTAACTCGCTAACGAAGGATTTTCAGATCCATGTTTATACAATCTTTTCTATTATTTGTACGTGTATAATGAGTTCCCGAGTTTCTGTGTAATTTCGTAAATCACCCTGTATAATACTCTCAGTCTCTCTGTTAGTGATAGACCTGTGTTTTTTTTGTTATCATTAACCGATTTCTAAAAGAAAAATTTAACTAACCTCCATTTGGGTTACTTTAGTTAACCGATTTACCCCTCATCACAAACAAAGATTGCTGTACAAATTAATTATGTTACACAAACCACCAGTTGTATAACTATAAACTTATAATTGGCAATGACGTCCGGCGAATTATAAATCAATATTTTTGCAGTACAATGTCCTTGAGTTGGTTGTAATGTTTCTATGAAAATAAGTTGTTGTATATAGTGTGACTATACGAGCCATCTTGCCCACTTTATTACACTGAAGTCTATTTTTTACTAAGTAACGACGTTTTGCCGAAATTCCCTAGCATTTTAATTTATTATTGATTAGTCTAATAATAACTAATAATATAAAAAATCTTTTGTTAGTCTTACATATTGCCCGAAAAATTTAAATTTTATTCTTGATAGTCAATATCGTCGATTCGTGTTCATTAGGGATAGAAAATGTGTGTGTTCCCCCAAAAGAAATGTAGCTGTTGATCACCAACTTCCATTGGAAATATTTCTCTATAGCTATCATGAAATAAAAACAGAAATGTATCAATGAAAATAGCGTAAATTATAAAGTGACACTGTGAAGTAAACCGTACACCACCTGCACCAAAAAACCTGATTGTGCTCATAAAATTCAAATTGGCTTTCGGCTCATAGACTACACTAGGAAAATTGTTTTGTTATTACTTTATCATTGTCTTTATATACAAAAGATTTTAAAATAGGTAAATAATATAATTTAAATGAGTTACTAGTTAAAAAATAACTACAAAACTAATAAGTAACAAAAAGTATATTTTCCAATTTTATTCAAAACTTCTTAGCTTATATGACATAATCAACGCAGTAAATTTGAATTAGCTGAATGATTAATTCACGGTTGATAGTTTCTCTAGCATCCTTTGAAGTTAGAGCTAATTCTGTAAAATGGTACTGTTTCTTCAATCAGGGCTTTGAACCCGTCTAGCGACACCAGGTGGGCCAGGCCTGATGTAATTAGCTCCAATTTCTTTTGTACAATACTCAGAGCAAGGGTTCAAAGTCTTTTATTGAAGGATCGACGTCCTATTCCGTAATTTATACCCTTGAGAAAATTTTGCTCATAACTCGTTTTTATAAAAAAGTAAAAATTGTCTATAGTTAATGTATATAATAAATAACAGAGTTACCAATTAACTACTGAAAATGAAGAACATTATTGAAATCACAAGATATCTCGAAAACCCAAATTTACCTGGTTCATATAAATTAAAAACACAGAATAAATTTATATGCATCTAGAAAATTTTTCAATACTTTTTTATTTTGTATTTTGCATTTCATGTTGGTATTTTCCTGTCACAGTGATTCATCTCACCAACAATATTCTGTCACTGTCCTTCACACCAAATTCCATCACTGAGAGCGGCAGTAACATTCAAAATACACTACAACTGTTTCCTATCACGATCACTCATACCATCTAGATCCTTATGTTATGTAAATGTTCCAGATATCTCTCAAGTAATACGAGGAGACGAGGATTTGCTATTATTTCGAGCTGTAAAAGTGTTCAGTTAAGTGCAGAAAGTTAAGCCAACGTTTTGAGTTAAGGATAGGTCCTGCTTCGAGATTACGTGTACGTAAACTGTGTGACTTCTTCTTCCATCATTATAAAAGAGTAATATTTCCAGTTATAATGGTATCCAAAGAAGTTTTATTTGAATGAAATTCTTGTAAGTGAGAACACTATTCTAGTGGTGTTTTTAACATAAACGCTGGAGTCACAATTTAATTAAATAATTTTATTATTATAATGTATATATACACTTATTTCCTATAGTAAGATAATTAATTGTTTCTTAACGAGATTTATCTGTCCAGACATAAGTTTATAATATTTAACGGTTTAGAATAATTAAGTTTTTTTTTGTATATTCGCATATTAATTTAAGTTGTTTAATTAAGATTTAAAATATTTAATTTTTGATACAAAATACAACAAAATAAATAAATAATAAAAGCATGTTTAAATAGCGTTACGTTTTTAATCCTTTCATTGAATAACTGTGACAAACGTGAACAGATTATGTTTGCACTCTAAAACCTTAATCATAATGAAACGATAAGTCCATAATATATTTACAAAATAATTAAAACACCTGTATTGAAAAATGGTTTTACTACATTTGGCATTCAGTTGAATTATTATACACTCTAGAAACGGATATTTATTCTCTGAGGAAGCCTAACCATACTGGGATTCTGGAGGATGTCACATGAAGAATGTGACAGTCCCTGTTCTTAGATAATTTATGTTGCTTATTACGTGAATAATGACTGCTACCTCATGCAGGCTATCTCTTTCTGGAAAATTATTTGTATTACTTTTCCTCTTGAATACAAATAAAGTGTTTAATATTGAATAAAGTAATATGTTTACACCTAGATACATCAAATTTATATTAGACCTTTATTAATATCTATAACATTTATTTAATTCCAAATGACGGCATAATGATGCCATTACATAATACATGACATTATTTAATTTTAACTATCATAAATTACATAAATTCTTTTACACACTCCTTTTACCAGACGTACTCAACAATACCTACACGTCATGTATTGTTAGTAATATCCGATTACACAAGAATTCTCTCGAATTTTTAGCTAGACGAAACTTGACCTAACAGCATAATTTAGGTGGTTAGCAATCATTCACCTTTAAGATCTTGTCTCGGCGCCTGCGGAAATTGAATATGATCGATTCGTTTCAGAGTGGCTTTAAAGTTCAGTTTATTCTCTTTGCTTGATTGCAAAATTAAATAATACTTTTACTATTGGAGACTAAATTAAATATATAAACTTTTTGCAGTTCTCCCACATTAGCGTTAACTGGCATTTCTATTGTTTAATATTACCTATTATAACCCATTCTTTAACAGTCAGTGGTATCTTTCTATGGAAACAATTTTCACTGCATTCACAAAAAGCTGTAACCAAACTATTCTATGCCACTAGCACTAATGTTAATCTTGGCTAAACTTAAGATATGATCTACAAATAAGTTATTACAGCCTATGTGCGCTAACTTGTAAGGATTTTTATAATATTTTGACATAGAGTACCTTCTTTGTACAAACACTTAAAGTATCTTCTAAGAATAAGTCTGTTTGTAACAATGCTCGTCTGCCAAAATTAACCGTGTTGTTTTGTAGTAGTTATTACAAGTTTACTAAAGAATCGTTGTTTTTTTACAAACATACTACTTAATAGCTTAAATGTTGTATTTATTGTTTATAACGCGAATACTTGAGAAGACACAATATAATGCGCCTTTAACGAAATGTTTCCCTGCTTTTTATTTGGTAAAATACAATTTGAGGTGTGAATCAAACTTTTGTATTCCCGTGGTAAAGCCTCGGGTAAATAAATCCACTGTCTTTTTAGAGAATTCTCTCATTAAATCATCCATTATGATAATAAGTTACTGTCGTGTTTATTGTGATGGACTAGTGTGTTTTTTACATTTTGCCTTTTAAATGTGGTTCAAAAATACAGTAAAAATTTCGAACTAGAAATTTTAATCTTTTGTACATATCATAACAATACCCTATTTGACCAAAGTTTTCATCACGCAATGTGGAAAGGTGTTCAAGAATGTTTCAGTACCAAAAAAAAACTATTCTCAGAGCCACTAAGCTTCCTTATTATTTAGAGAAGGGATGTTTCCATCTCAAGTTTATTACTGAACATTACGAAAAGTTGGTAGTATAGGACTTTTTTGAGAAGTACTAGTAGTACTTTAACAATTTTAATTAATGGAAAGAGGATTTAGGTGAATGGGTTTAGATCCAACTATTATCGTTATCGTCTCTTTGAAAAATCTTCGTTGAGAGGGTAACGGTTAGCAAGGCCAGCCATCAAATACAGCATGTTGGTTTCATCCTTTATTATCATATTTAGAGATTATGGAAGAAGAGCTACCTTAGATAGGTTTATTAGTAATATTTCAGTACAGGATAGCAATATTACATACAAGTTTTTGTTTACAGAGTGAATAGGTAAGAGTGATTAACGCGATCGTTTGCAGATTGAGTGAATCCTATTTAAAAAAGAAAATTATTTTTTTTAGAATGAATGAGGGTGTTCGTTATGAATAACTCTGGAATAAAATTTTTCTTAAAAATTCAAAGAATACACTGATCTGTTTTGTTTCGTTAGTTTTGTTGCACATTGATTTTAAGGAAGGTATCATTTATTTTATTTTTATCAGTATGCGAAGGAGGCTACGTTATCAACTCGTAATTTTTACATCCGACATTAGAGAGTAATGGTTTTACTTTGATTTAGCTTTTAACAGAGCCATTAACTTTAGTTTTGTTTTACAATATGCGAGATGACTTTATTATCGAAAACCTTGACGGAGGATGACGCATACCCATCTCGTCGCGACATCCTGGGACACGCCAAAATGTTTACAAAGTAGCAATATAATAGAACTATAAGAGTCCATTAATACGAAAGGTTATAATGGTGGATGTAGGAGTAATATAATGATTGAAGAGAGTGAGAGAGGAAAAGAGTATAAAATGATTCCTTAGGACTCATTTTTTTGTGTATAGTAGTTTGTTCTGTACTAGTCAGTGGTACGTATTGCTGTTTAGTCTTCGGTATCGAAAATTATATCTGTAAAACAATATCAATAGATTTTAAAGCATGTCTCAACTTGCTTTATACTGCACTATATATTTTGGATCACGGAGAGTCGATACACTAAAACCCCATACACTGTTTTCCAGTTCACCAAAAAACTAGCACGTAGATGTGAAGGGATTGCCACGACAACGAGTATCAAATTATTTGTTAAATTAATGTTTACACCTGCAGTGTCAATGCTCGATCAGGTGATGGATTACACAATGTGTGGCAGTACAACACTATTACTGGACGTGAATGTGAAGGGATTACATGACAACATGTTACAAGCTGTAGTAAATTGCGTTTACACCTATAGTGGCTTTTCTCGTTCTCGTGATGGATTGCATAATGTAGCAGTACATCACTGCTACTAAATATGGGTGAGTGAGGATTGCATGACAACTGTAACAAATTGTATTTGGTTATGTGTACACCTACCGCGGCAGTTCTCGATCTGGAGATGGATTACACAAAGTTAGTGTATATCACTTTGCTGGACGTGGATGTGAAGGGATTGCATGACAACACGTATCAAGCTGTATCAAATTATGCTTACACACACATTGTCAATGCTCGATCAAATCCACGTCCAGTAGGACGTGAATTTGAACGACCACATGAAAACATATAAGTATGTTGATGGTTGTAACAAACATTTTATTACACAATTGTAAAAACAAATAAAAACATTCCATAATATAACCGTTCTATGCTACCTCTTAATAATGAATTGCATTGGTTCCATATTGGTGAATCTATTATAAGCAACATATAATTATAGTTTGTATCTACTTAATACGTCACCAATTTTAGTCATTTATCCTTGTTAATGATTTTATCATCCATGGCCAGTAATTATAATTCTTTTCCTTTTGTTACATATAATTTGAGCTGGATCAATATATCTATAATAACTGAGCTTTTGGTCTTTTTATGTACACTTAATTAGGCTAAAAACATTTAAAGGGTAAATTTGGATTATTCTAGACATATATTTCCTTTCATAGTAAGTATTTATAGCCTAATAAGAATTATAAGAACAATATAACAATGAATAACTTGTGTAATTTTTTAAAGTACAGTAGACTCTGCTTACACGACCCTCAATAGCACTAATTTCTAAACAACTGAATCTGTAAGCCCCATGAATAACGTAACGTTTAATATAATAATTACCTTCGAATTACGAATTATTACAGTGTTTAACTCTCCATAATACATATTTTATCCAAATATTAATTAAATCTCTGATTCTCCATAGGAAGAATCTTGAAAATCTGAACCCTTATACTTGTAGTACGCATTTAACCTCAGTAGCACATCTATTCACGTAGCAGAAAACATTGCAGTATGAGGTCAACATTTGATGTGCGAATTTCTCACGCTCCCTGACATGTGTTTAACAGGAAACAATGAGAGTTATTGAGTACAAGTATAAACATCCTTTGATGAAGTAAATTATAGTTGCTAAACCTTTTAAAAGGATTGGTTAGTATACCTTTGTAAACTTTAACAAAGCCTGTCTTCAAGAGATTACCTGGCCATTGTAAAAATATATCTGATTATAAGTCCTTCTTAGACTTCTATAAATTCAATGAAATGCCTGTAAAAGATAGATAAATATTTAAAGCTATTAACAAATATTTAGAATTAAATCATTTATATTTTTGAAATTTTTGTAATGATAGCAATATATTTACAACTTAGGATCTTTTTTCATTCATATCCTTCAATTCCGACAGAAAACCTAATATATTTGTTCCACCACTAACGACTGTGGAGGACACAACTAAAGACTGGAAGAATATGATGTATTGTTCTTTCATGTGCTAAATAACATCGTAGAATCCTTAGTATACGCACATTAGTATAATGTCAACATAGAAGACCTCGCAGCGGACAACATCGCTTTCAAGAAGTGATTCAATGGATCGATTTTAATTTCAATATAGAGGTAGTAAATTTAGAGTCTCAAAATAAATGTCAATCCTTATTACATTCAAAAGATATCGTTTAAAAAAACTGGCACACACAACAAAAAATTCTCTTTCTTCAACTAGTGGGAGAGTATGCTCTATACGATAAGCTATCAAGTATGTAGTGAATTTAAAATATATTAAATCAATTTAAGGAAAATGCCATAGATCTTAGAATACGTTTATATTTTTTACGCCATTGTGATTATTCTGTTATATTTTATGAGGATTGATTGATTCTAATCTTCTTATATTTCATGGTTATGTTTCATCATGACGAAAATAACTTAAAAACTGGATTAAGAGGTATATATGTTAGTTTTATTTATAAAACCTCATTTAGTATACGTTTGAAAAAAATTTTCTTATTGGTTTAACCTACTCCGACGTTAAGCAATTTAAACTTTTTAAACAGCAATTTTCTCTTATCGCATTTTTCTTGTTTAAGTATTTTTTTTACACTTGGTTTTATATCCTTATCATATAACGGACCCACCAATAAATGATGATAAATATCCCAAAAACTTAAGCTTTCATTATACTATCCCTAAATTTATTTTCAATAGAAAGGCTGACCCATTTCAATTTATGAATATGTTAATTGACTCCTAGTTTCTCCCGATGATTATTAGCTTATCTATTAGTTTACCTCAGATAACGATAATCCTCCAAACATTTATATCATTTGACACTGAAATGACTAGACAGTCAATAAGGAAGACAGAAAACCACTCCACTTTGCTAATACCACTATCACGTTTGCAACCTGATGAGTACGGTAAGCTACTCCGTTCGTTCATAGAGATAAATGGACCCTTACACACTCTGGACGTGATGAGAATAAAAAGCTGAAAATATATCCTCTCTATATACGATCCAATACTTACCTAAAGATGATGTATAAAAAAGTTAATTGAAAAAGTCTTGGTCACTCTTGATAAAATAAAAATGTAAAAAATGAAAGTTGGCCATTATATACATTAAAATTACACATGGACTAACACAAAATTCAAGAATATAAATTTTTAGGATATATTAATTAGATTTTGTGTACGAATTTTGTGATGCGATGAATTAGTGATTGTGTGTTGGCAGGCTTAGCTATGTAAACCTTTTGTTTTTAAATAAACCTTTTTAGAACAATATAAAGAGTTTTAATGTGGTGATCTAAGTGGCCACTCTACTATTACTCTATGTCATATCCAACGTCCTGGGAAACTCTATGTCCAGCAGATCATTGATCTTGTAGTGCACAATGAAATGGAGCCCCGTCCTGTTGATACCATACTGTGTTATAACTTTGACCCAGTACATAAAGCCGTACATAACAGAACGTAAAGCCGGTATATAATTGTATCTCTCAACATCAATTCATATGAAACGACATTCAAATTGTCATTAATTACAAAGGATACTACAATGCCGATTTTCCAAGTATCCCAGCCGACAGGTTCACTTTTGGGGGTTTCTGTGTATGGCTACTTATCAACCAGTGAAGATTGGTATAGCTCTAATTAATGACAGTTATTCCTATTTGAATCTTCGTGAAGTCTAAAGGTAGCTTCGTCTGAAAATAAAATTTTTAGCTAACTATCTGAAAATGCAATGTAGTTTCCATACCCACCGTCCCATCATTGTTTGACGAAAACGACTCTTCTATCACAATCGTCTTCCCGAGCACCTGAAGCAATGTTTCTGGAAAGTCTTAACATTAAAAATTGCCTTATATTGTGAAAAATTGGAACAGCTCTTGTTGACGTGTGTCGTCTTCGACGAAAACTTTGTAATACGTCTATAGATGTATCTTCGTTTGTAGCAAACTTAGGTGTACCACTTCTTGCACGGTTTTTTTACACCGGCAGATTCTTCTTCTACACGTTGGACTGTTCTACAAACTGTAGACTTTGATTTCGGTGGTCTGTCCAAAAAAACTGTTTTTAATAAATACACAGGTTGATCAAATTGCTCTCTTAAAACGGTCGCCATATCTCCTCATTATACGCCATAAAATATTTCATTCTCAACCGCATTTTACAAATTAGGTATTCATTTGAGAAAGAAAAATGTATTTTAAAACCGTTAGTTTTTTTATTGTTTTTATGAAATAGTGGTTTGTTAGATATTTTCGTTAAAATTAAAATTAAATAGCCGTCATTAATAAAAATTTAAATACAAATTTAAAAATATTTTTTTCTCATACGATACATAAGGTAAATGGACCCGTTGACTAATTTTGGAACAATAATAAAAACAACAAAGATGAAATTGTTTAAATATAAAAAACTAAATAAATAACGTATAGCTGAAAAACTAAGTGCAATTAGGAAAAGAATTATTCCTTAAAATATTTGCTTAGAATCATCAAATCAAATCATTTCTTTATTGCTTTTAGACAATATATAACATTGTATAGCAGTTGTCATATATTCAAACAGCAAATACTCTACACACTCACACACAGTCAGACTTACATTTCACTCATTCACACTAATTCACACTATCTTTGGATCCAGATTTTAAATTTTGGTAATTTAAGATATTTTAGATATCCCAGCGACTCATCATAAACTCCTCTAGCGAATAAAAATGCTTTTGGACACCAACAGGCATTTGAGACGAGTTTTGAATTGGATTTGATTAGTTGCATTTTTTACACTTTCAGGGAGCTTGTTGATTAAGCCGACGCCAAACCTGATGCGGTAAATGCTGAGATACCGCCAGTCTATGACTATGGACTCTAAAGTTGTCCCTGGCTCTAGTTTTCATACTGATGAAAGTCCCTGCCCCGGACTAGAGTGCACTTCGATTGACAGTACAGGATCACATGAAACATATAGAGACAGGGCAATGTCAGCAAACCCAGCTCCCTAAAAGAGTCCCTACACGACTCTCTGTAATTCAAACTTTGCAATAATTCTAATTGCCTTTTTTTGAAGCCTGAAAACGCGTTCCATCTTGTGTTTAGCACAGCCCCCCCCACAGTCTCAAGCCATACGCAAAGTTGCGGATATATGAGACCGAAATATGCCGTCATTAAGACTTCAGGGGAACAGTATTTAGCTAGGCTTCGCAAGGCAAATATGCCAGAGGTAAATTCTAGCACATATATTGTTAAACGTGGTCGTCCCAGGTCAGACCTTGATCAATGTACATCCCCAGGAAATTTCGTGGATCCCAGTTTCCCTCTAAAAGGGACATCGTCCACAAATACAGCAGGTTGCCTTGCAAATTCTCTTGGTCTTAGGCAGAAATTGATGACATTTGATTTTGATTGGTTCGTTTTCAAATTCCTGTCAGTAATAATACTGAATGCATGAAGTCAGTTCTACAAATGATGTGATTTCCAAATCTTGTGTAGTTTTTCCTTTGAAGCAAAGAGCCGTTGTCGTCGGCATACTGAATCAGATCACCATGCTGGATCACTGAGTTAAAGTCTACAGACGTAAACCAAAAAAAGAATAGGCCCAAGAATAGAACCCTGAGGGGACACCGTGGGCTATTTTAATTTTACTAGAGATGACATTCGAAATCTGCACGCATTGATCTCGATTCTTAAGATAAAAAGCAAGCCACGCCGTTTGGCAGACCCCGAACGCCACATTTTTGTAACTGGTGCAACAGTGTTTCATGATGCACACAGTCAAATGCTTTGGATAGGTCAAGAAATATGCTGAGCACTTGTTCTCGCCTTTCCAAGCCATCAACAACATTGTTCAAAAGACTGTTTACTGCGTAAATTGTTGATCTTTTTTTCCTGAAGCCAAATTGTTCAGGATTTAGAATTTCATTGCTTTCTAGAAAGCTTTCAAGTCTTTCACAGAAAACCTTTTCAAAAATTTTGCTGAAAACTGGAAGAATTGAAATTGGACGATAATTGCTGGTTTTGCAAGGATCGTCTTTTTTTAAAATCGGTTATAACTTTAGCTGTTTTCAGTAGACATGGAAATGTTGCAGATTCAAATGAAAAATTTATCAATTTTGTGAGTGGCCTCAAAATGTACCTAAAGCAACGTTTGAGTAACCAAACTGACATCCCGTTAGCGTCACACGATTTCTTTGAATTCAACCCCTGTACGACACGAGCTAACTCCTCCACACACACAGGGGCCAGAGCCATGGATGCAACCGGTTCCCTAACACCAATTTCATGATATCGAGGTTCTGAAATTGACGAATCAGTTGACGCCACAGAAGAAAAATACTTATTAAACTCGTTGGCAACTTGCAACTGATCATCAATTACGCGTTCGTTAATTTTGATTGATATAGACTCAAGGTTTCGGTCCAAGTTTGATTTTTGTGCCGATTCATTGATTATTTTCCATGCAGTTTCAGAAAAGTTTTCACAATTTCTCAGGGCTCTATTGACGTCATGAGCTTTAGCAGCTTGAATGACTTTTCTATAGACCCTTCGATATGATCTGTAAAATGTTTTAAAATTTTCGTTTTGTGTTTGGACAAATATTGAGTGAAAAAATTTGAGTTTATCTCTGGAAATGAGAATCCCTTTAGTTAACCAGGAATTATTTTTGGGTTTGAAATTGTTTTTGGTTTTTTTAAAAGGACACGAAACGTCTAAATAATAAATGAAACGGTCAATTGAAAGCTTGATACATGTCATTGACATTCTCAAAGCTGTTCAAAAAGCTACAGGTTTCGCTTTTTAATAAATTGTTCAAATTGGAAATGTTTTGGAAATTGAAAGCTCTTTTAATTTTAAAAGCATGATTTTTTGAGTTTCTATTTACATCCATGTATCACAACCTCCTGACGCAAAGTGATCGGAGACAGCCGTATTCAAAACAGAGACCGTGACGTTAGGAATGTTTGTAATGACGTTGTCGATGGCAGTACTCGTCATAGCAGTCACTCGTGTTGGGGAGTTCACGGACCAATTTTAGATTAAATGAGCTTAAAACATCCCGCAGCCGCTGGGTTAGGGGGTCGGTGGGATCCAAAACGTTGATATTTAGATCGCCAATTATAGTAAATTTCGATGAGTTTAAGAAAAGACCATTTATAAGATTTTCGAGGTTTGTAAAAAAAGATTCGGCACATCCATTGGGTGATCTATACAACCCTACGATTGATATTTTTCCAAGAGTGTTAGATATGATCTTAACACCACTGGCCTCAAAGTTTAGATCGGTAATGTGATTAATTTTGAAATTTTCAAACTTCAATGGTGCTTTCACGAAAATTGCCACACCGGCCCCCTTTAAAGTGCGTTCGACAAAAATTTGATTGCCAATTCATAATTTTGAATTTTGAAAAAATTTATTGTTTCAGTTCTGAATCCGTGTTCCGAGACAACAAAATACATCAGGTTTGAGTTCGTCACACATGAGCATTAGCTCATCTATTTTATTGGTTGCACATTGGGCGTTTTGATGTACCAATATAAACTTTTCAGTTTGTTTTGAATTAGAAAACTTTTGAAATTTTGGCAAATTTTGAGTTGGGTATTTTTCTAAATTTTTTAACTGGATCCAAAGTTTCTCCTAACCTTTCATTAAACAAGAGTCGACAATTGAGTTTTTTTGGTTAGGAGAGCGTCCATTTTCATTTTCCCTTTCAGTGAAGGTTCCTGCTACGGCGTCAGCGTAGGTGTCAAAATTTCCGGGACGAACTACTGGATGATGTGGAGTGTTGTCCGTGCATGGAGTGTCTAGAGAGGGCACTTGAATTGGAGAAAGAGAGCTAGTTGATTGGAAGGGGGTGGAGATTGGTGATGACTGCAGTTTGTTTGGAGATGTTGAATCAGGATTATATTTTATAGGAGAGGGAGGGGATTTAGAAAACGGCAAACGACCCACTTCCACCAGACTTCTCACCAACAGTCCGGCCAGAATCCGCTTGCCCGACAACCTCAGATGCAGACCATGGCGAGTGAACCAGCGCCTTTCTATGCTGTTGATGTTTTAGCAGCTGGGCTCCCTCGCATCTGGCACATAGCTCCTCGATATAATGGTTCACGGCGGTGGTTGTCTGGTTCACTATATGGTCGACTGGGAGGTCGTGTCTTTGAGGGATGGTGGCCCACAATGACCCGGGATGAGGCGAGGCGGGCGATTATTCGCTGCTCCAGATGTCGGAAAATGCTCTGAGACTCACCGGTTGCAATATCATTAGTGCCGGCGAGTATGACACAGCAGCTCCCAGGTGGTGGCGGGGCGCCGGACGTAGCATCGAGAAGTCCCCGCTGAAGGCTTACAGATCCCACTTACTCTCGTAGGCAGTTTCACACGTTGCTGAACGAGACCGGCCAGATGACGTGCATGGCTGTCCCCCCTCGATAATAACGGTCTGGAAGGGTAAAGACGTTGTAGGCTGCTCCTCTTGACGATGTTCAACCCCCATCGTCAATATCCCTCCCCGACTTAATGGGCCTGAGTTTGTAGACCCTTTTTTCTCCCGAGGGATTTCTCTTCTTCTTTTTCTTTT